>NC_092422.1:201022-286339 GCF_036169615.1 Heliangelus exortis | reverse complement strand
TTTTGGTTCTTTTATCTCCTCGTCCCCCCTCTCCTCCTCCTCCTACTTCTTGGGTTTCTTGAAGATCTTTAGGGGGAATTTTTTCTTGCTCTGGCTGAGGTCAACCTCCTCGCCAGCCACCAAGCTGCTGTCCTCCTCCCCCGGGCTCTTCTTGGCAGCCAAGTGGGGGATGCGGGTGGTGGTCTTGGAGCTGCCGGGGCGGGAGTCAGAGATGGGGGAGGGGGAGTCGGGGTCGGTGGAGCTGGGGCTGTGGGAGGAATCCGAGGGGTGGCTCTGCTTGCCCGCTGTCGGGTGGCTGATCTCCCCAGGCTGGAAGATTTCTCCAGGCCGTGGTTCACCATCATCATCTTCTTCATCACCATGGGGCTCTCCGGAAAGGGGAAGTTTCGGGGGCTCGGCTGCTGCCGTTGGGGGTGGGAGCGGCGGAGGGAGGAGGAAGAGGAGGAGGAGGATGGTGGCCTGGAGCAGAAGGCTCCTCGATGGATCTGGTCAGGAGGTTGGGCCGGGCAGCCAGCAGCTTGGGGGCAGAGCTGGGGATGCGTTGGTGGTCGCTCAGGTGGGGGATGGAGGAGTCGGAGTCGGAGCGAGTCAAATCTCTGGGGGTGGAGGGGAGAAAAGGAAGAGGTTGGTTAATGTCCCCCCCGGGGGACACGAGGGCCCAGCCCCAGCACACACACACGGATGCAGCAGCTGAGGGGTGGTCGGTGGGATGGGATGAGCAGGAGAAGCCCTTGAGGAACCTTCTCAAGGCGGCCCCATCCTGCTCCGGCACCTCGTGGTGTGAGCCCCCCCAGGGAGCAGGATGGGGCACACAACCCATCAGGTTCTGCTCCTCGGAACCAGGCTGTGGTGCTGGCATCCCAAGGACTCTCCCAACCCCTTCCAGCACAGGGGGCAAAGCACCGACCCACCACGAGCCCAAACCCTGCTGCGTTGGGCACCGAGGGGCAGTGGGGAGGGAGCCCTGGATGGGGAGGCAGAGCAGGAGGGATGGAGGCCCCAAGCCAGGAGGGAGCCTTGAGGGTCTCCAGTGGATCCTGGTGGTCTCTGGGTTCTGCTCAGAGCCAGCACCTCTGGGGTTCTTTGCCATGGACCCCAGTGGGAGCTCAGAGCATCACCCACTGGACCCCGTGTCCTGCAGAACCCCAGAACCAGGACAACTTCACCCAAAGGTCCCACCTCCCCCAGCACATGCTCAGCTCACATCCGTGTGTGCCCCTCCAAGGCCCCTTCCCCTCCAGAGGGACCATTTTTCCCCCACCCTTTTTCCCCAGGCTCAGGTGGTCCAAACCTCTCATCCCAGAGGCAGGAATCAGAGGTCCCAACTCCAGCCACGGGCCCTGTGCTGCACAGGGGTTTGTGCCCCAGCCTGGGGCCTCCTCCTGATTGCAAAGGGCAATGGAAAAGCTTTGCTGAGTTGGCCCCAGGAGCTCCTGGATCATTTCTTATTTTGATAGGAGAGTGGGAGGTAGGAGGAAAGGGAGAAAGGAGAAATCCCAGATAATCCTTCCAGCTGGGACCACCTGGAATGGGACAACACAACCCAATGGGGACAACAACTCAATGGGGACAACAACCCAATGGGGACATCCCCATGGGCCCTGCTGGAACCTGCCCATGTGGCCAAGCAGCTGGACACAGATCTGCAGTGCACTCACTACTTTAGATAAGGACATGGAGCTGCTGGAGCCAGTCCAGAGGAGGCCCTGGAGATGCTGGGAGGGCTGGAGCAGCTCTGGAGCCAGGGGGAGAGAGTTGGGGGTGTTCAGGCTGGAGAAGAGAAGGAGAAGGTTGTGGGGAGCCCTTGGAGCAGCTCCCAGTGCCTTAAGGGGCTCCAGGAAAGCTGGGGAGGGACTTTGGGCAAGGGCCTGGAGGGAGGTGCCAAGGAGAGATGGTTTCAAAGTGGAAGAGGGGAGCTGGAGAGGAGCTGGGAGGGAGAAGTGAGGGTGGGGAGAGCCTGGGAGAGGTTTCCTGGAGAAGCTGTGGGTGGTGGGAATGTTGGAGTTGAGGTTGGATGGGGTTGGAGCCCCCTGGGCTGGGGGAGGGGGCCCTGGTGGGACTTGTGTGATCTTGAAGGTCCCATCCCACCCAAACCATTCCATGATTCCATGATAAGGGGAGGCAGGATCCAGGCAGAGCTTGGTCCCAGCCCAAGGAGAAGTGAGGCCACCATGGAAGGTGCCCACACATCTGCTGCTGCCCTCTGGCTCAGACACCACCACTGGGGCACCCCAGGAGCCAAACTCCTGCCTGGAGATGGTGATGGTCCAAGGCAGGACAAAGGGCAGGCAGGATGAAATTCAACGCTGAACACAGAACATTCTCCCACTAGGAGTCAACCCGAGGTCCCTGCTGCCTGCACTCATCACAAAGGCATCAGCAGAAAGAAATTCTTGAAGAAAACCCATTGGGACAGCAGCAAAACCATTCAAAAATGTTGGGGATTTTTGTTTTGGTTTGGTTTTTTTAGTGAGGAAAGCTCCAAACCCCGTGGTCTGTGAAGAAGGTTGAGACTTCTCCTGGGAAACACCCCTTAGCTCAGAGCCCCTTGGGGAACTCCTGCCCAGTTTTAAAGCCAGAAGAGACAAAAGCAACGCCCGGAGCTCAGTGTGGAGAAAGTGACGACAGCAGATGGAGAAACCTCCAGCCCAGGCAGGAGGATTTGATCACCCAACGTTGGGAACCTGATCCCGGGACAGCTGCGCCCGCGCCGGGGGGGAAAGGAGCCAAAACGGGGCCAATGCCAAGAGAAGGCCCTGGGCACCTCCTCCTGGGGTGGCTCTCACTGCAGAGGAGGCCCTGGGCACCCAGGGGTGGGTGGTGGGCTTGGGGGGGTCACCTCCTCACTGCTGGAGGGGAACCCCAGAGCTTGGTGCATCCCGGATGGATCCCCAGATTTTTCTTTCTGGGTTCAGCATCCAGGGGGATGTGAAGGAGCTGAGGGGGGGGAAAGAGCCCATGGGGGAAGGGGCTGTTCCAACATCTCAGTGGTGCTGAAGCTCATCCACCTCATTCATCCTCATCCTCTGAGTGGTGTGACCAGCAGGACACGGCTCCAAGACAGAGCCCAGGGCTGGGACAAGAGAGGGGGGGAAAGATGTCTCCCCCCCTGGAAATGCTGAAGGTTGGATGGGGCTTGGAGCAGCCTGGGCTGTGGGAGGGGTCCCTGACCATGGCAGGGGTGGCACTGGGTGGTCCTGGAGGTCCCTTCCAACCCAAAATACTCCACGATTCCATGATTCTATTGCTGGTGACCAGGTTGGAGCCAGGGGGGGTCGGGCTCTGCTCCCAAGGAACAAGGGATGGGCCAAGAGGAACTTTTGGCACAACTCAAGTGGTGCCAGGGGAGGTTTGGGTTGGAGCTGGGGAAGAATTTCTCCCTGGAAAGGGTTGTCAGGGCCTGGCCCAGGCTGCCCAGGGCAGGGCTGGAGTCCCCATCATCCCTGGAGGGGTTTCAGAGCCTGGGGATGTGGGGATGAGGGACATGGGGCAGTGGGGATGGGGTCAGGGTTGGGTTCCATGATCCCAAAGGTTTTTCCCAACCAGAAGGATTTTGTGGTGGAGTCCCCATTCCTAGAGAGGTTTCAGACCCTGGGGATGTGGGGATGAGGGACATGGGGTGGGGGTGGCCTGGGTAGTGCTGGGGTCATGGATGGACTGGGTGGTCTCAACCAGAATGATTTGATGATTTCCAAGAGGAATTGCTGGCCTGGGACCTGTTCAGCTTCAGAGGTCTCATGGGGAGATGCCTCCAGAGAAAGAACTTTTGTGGTGCAGGAACTACAGAGCCCTCACCCTCCTGAGAAGCTCAGACCCCCAGCTGGAGAGCACAACAGCATCAGGGGAGCCAGGAGGTTCTTCCAGCCCCACTGTGCTGCCACAGAGCTCTTTGTGATGGTGTTGGGAACATTCACAACCTATGAAGACCAAAGCTGCACAAGGGCAGGACATGGACACTGCTGCTGTTTTATTCACTTGGGGACAACAAGTGAACCAGGAGCCAGGAATGTGGCCAAGAAGGCACTTGGGTGCATTAAGAGTGTGGCCAGGAGCCTCAGGGAGGTTCTGCTCTGCCCTGCCCTGGGGAGGACACAGCTGCAGAACTGGGTCCAGTTCTGGGCTCCCTGGTTCCTGAAGGCCAAGGAGCTGCTGGAGAGGGGACAGCAAAGGGCTCCGAGGATGAGGAGGGCACTGGGACATCTCTCCTGAGGCTGAGAGCCCTGGGGCTGTTCAGCCTGGAGAAGCCTGAGGGGGATCTCTCAGTGCTGATCAAGATCTCCAGGCTGGGGGTCAGGAGGATGGGGCCAGACTCTCCTCAGGGCTGCCAGGGACAGGACCAGGGGCAAGGGGCACAAACCTGACCAGGGGAAGGAACTTCCAGCTCCAGATGAGGAGGAACCTCTGGACTTTGAGGCTGGCAGAGCCCTGGCCCAGGCTGCCCAGAGAGGGGCTGCAGTCTCCTTCTCTGGAGCCATTCCCAACCCCCCTGGACACCATCCTGTGCCCCCTGCTCTGGGATCAGCAGCTCCAGAGCTCCCTTCCCAACCATGCTGTGATTCCATGACACAAAGCAGCACGGACAGAGGGTGAGGAGATGGGCATGGGCTGAGGTAGCAAACAAAAAGAAGCAGAGAGCAAAAGCACGGAGTGAAGGAAGACCAAGAATGGTGGACAAAGGGGAGAAGAGGGCAAGGAGGGGGATACTGAATAAATATTGATTTTTTTTTCCTCAACTCTGTACCCTGGGGATGATCCTTGATGGGCTCCTGCTGCCTGCACCATCCAGGACATGGGCCCAGTGATGACTCAAGGAGTCTTGGGCTTGGTCTACCAGCTTCATACAGACCTCACTGCCTTGGCCTCCTTCCCCTGGAGCCTCCACATCATGGAAACCCAACAGCCATTTCTTCCATCCTGGAAGAGCTGTGAAGGACTCTTTAATTCCTGACCTTCTCCTTTGGCTTTGGCTGCCACCAGGTTGGTCCTAGGCTCCCATCTCCATCAGGGTGATCCACCTGGAGCAGGCACCAGCAGCAGAAACCTCTGTGCACCACAGCAGCCTCTGACACCCCAATCCACCCCATCCCAAGCACCCAGGGACACCCAAGTCCCCTTCCATCGGCGTGAGAAGAACCACCCAGCAGGCCTTCAGGAAAAGAAAGAAGAGAGAAACCGAAACCAAAACAAAACCCACCACAGCTCTGACCTTATTTGCAGAGGATCCTCTGAAGCCAATTGCAAAAGAGAAGCAGAGAGTGAGGAGGTCATGAAAACAAAATCCCCGGCCATGCCTTGGCCTTGCTCTGGAGAGAAGGTCCCTACACCAGGGTCAACCCCCAGGGTGGTGGAGAGAAGAACCATCCCCGAGCTTGGGAACGGCTTCTTTGAGATGGTTTCTCCTGGGAGGTCCCACCACCACTTGGCACCTGCTGGAGATGAGAGAGGCCACACACGACCCAGCAGCCCAGAGCACTCTCCTCCTAGGAGAAAAACCCTCCGGGGACTTTTTCTTTTTGAGGGGTCCCATTGCCATGGAAGGCGTTTCTCAGCCTCAGCGTCCCCACCGGTCCCGCTCGCCTCCCTGGGAGGCTGTGGAGCTCGTGTCAAGGCCTCCAAGAACTGGTTATGGACAAGAGAAAGAGCAAAGAACATCATCTGGTGCCACACTCGCCCTGGTGGCCATGGGTGCATCAGCCAAGGATGCTGCTGGGCCACCAAAATCAGGAGTGACAACAACAACAACAACAAAAGAACCAAGAGGAGAAGGCATCGGGGGCACCCGATTCTTCATCTCCATCTCCTGAAATGAACAGGGAATGGATGAGCATGGAGCTGGGAGTCACCTGAAGTTGTGGAGCTGAAGCAAATCATGGGGGGGTGTCCTGACCTCAGGAAGAACTCCATTGCTGGAAGGATCATCCTGCAGCAACGGGTGGGCTTTGCTAGGGGAACGGGGAGGAAAGAGCCCTACAACCACCAAGAGGTCCCCAACGAGGTTCTGAGGAGCTCCCACTGCCCGTGGGGAGGGAGGAGAAGAGCTTGGTTATTGTCTCCTCGTGACCTTGCCTTTTCTAACTGGGATCCCAAATCCCACCACGTTTCCCTCTGTGATTCCAGGGTTGAGACATCAACCTGCTCAGCACTTCAGTGTCTCACAGGCACAGCTGAAATTAAAACATCATCTTTAGGAGGCTGTTTCTGGGCCATCAGCCTTCAGGACAAGCCCACCCTTCAAGAGAGGGAGGGGAAAGTCAATGGGGAATCATGGTTGGGAGGGACCTCTGGAGATCCCCCAGCCCAACCCCCCTTTCCCAGCAGGATCCCCCAGGGCAGGACACACAGAACACATCCAGGGGGGTTGGAAATCTCCAGAGAAGGAGACTCCAGAACCTCTCTGGGCAGCCTGGGCCAGGGCTCCCTCAGCCTCACAGCCAAGAAGTTTCTCCTCATCTGGAGCTGGAACTTCCCAAGTTCTACCTTCAACCCCAACTCTTTGTCCACAGCACCACAGCAACGGGACCACGTGATGCTCTCAGCAGAACTGCCAAGTGGGGCAGCTGGAACCCAACTCCAATGGGCAGGAATTAACTCCAGACTTTAATGCTGCTGCTTCTCATGGTTCCAACCCAAACGTTACTCAATTCGTGTTCCTCTTTCATTGCTCACTGTGGAGCAGGTGCAGTCCTTTCTCCTTACTTTGATGCTCCAGAATCCATCAGCTCCAGCCTGGAGCTGCTCAGGGCTTCCCCCGTGCTCATGGGGGATGCTCTGGTCCCTTCACAGGGGACTGAGCACCACTGAGGAGGTGGGACACCCAAACCAGAGAAAGGGGAGAAACCACACCTGGGGGCAGAGGTACCTCCAGAGAAAGGGCTGATGGTACAACCTGATGGAGGAATGGATGTGACTTGGAAAGTTGTCCTGCCTGGAGAAACAAACGTGAAGGGACATTGGCTCTGACACTTTCCTCATGGAGAGACTTCCAGCTTTGTCACAGAATCCCAGAGTGGTTTAGGTGGGAAGGGACCTTCAAGATCACCCAGTGCAGGGACCCCTCCCCCAGCCCAGGGGGCTCCAACCCCATCCAACCTCAACTCCAACATTCCCACCACCCACAGCTTCTCCAGGAAACCTCTCCCAGGCTCTCCCCACCCTCACTTCTCCCTCCCAGCTCCTCTCCAGCTCCCCTCTTCCACTTTGAAACCATCTCTCCTTGGCACCTCCCTCCAGGCCCTTGCCCAAAGTCCCTCCCCAGCTTTCCTGGAGCCCCTTCAGGCACTGGGAGCTGCTCCAAGGGCTCCCCACAACCTTCTCCTCTGTCCTCTTCCTCTTCTCTTCTTCTTTTCTTCTTCTCCTCTTCTTCTCCTCTTCTCCTCTTCTTTCTCTTCTCTTCTCTTCTCTTCTCTTCTCTTCTCTTCTCTTCTCTTCTCTTCTCTTCTCTTCTCTTCTCTCTTCTCTTCTCTTCTCTTCTCTTCTCTTCTCTTCTCTTCTCTTCTCTTCTCTTCTCTCCTCTCCTCTCCTCTCCTCTCCTCTCCTCTCCTCTCCTCTCCTCTCTTCTCTTCTCTTCTCTTCTCTTCTCTTCTCTTCTCTTCTCTTCTCTTCTCTTCTCTTCTCTTCTCTTCTCTTCTCTTCTCTTTTCTCTTCTCTCCAGCCTGAACAACTCCACCTTTCCCATCTTGATTCCCAGCCCTCTGTTCTGTCAGGAAACTCTTAGTAGCTGCACCAAGGAGTAGGTCAGCACAGAGATGAAATGGTGGCCATGGCCACCAGCAGCTGCTCAGCAGAGCCCATCACAGCCCTTTCAGCATCCTCTTCAGCACCAACACCTCCAATGTCCTCAAGGGTCCCATCCAAACACCTGAGCAGCCCTGGGCTCACAAACTGAGGCAACCACAACCCCTGGAGGGTGAGGATCTGCAGTGTGCTGCCCATGGACCTGGTTGGGCAGAAAGGCACCCAGGGCCACAATGTTCTGCTTGGGCTACAGAACATTTTTGAGTTTGGTTGCTGGAGAGACCAGCTGGAGAGACCCAGAGAGACCAGATGGGGCTCCTGCTCCTCTGTCCCACCAGGTCCTTTGTCTAACAACAGTGGGAAAGGTGAGGGATTCAGGGATGAGGATGAGAACCTGCCTCTTGGATGCTACCACACACAGGTCCATCAGGCTGTCACTACTGACAGGGACCAAATTAAAGCCAGTGATCCAGCCACAAAGCTCCAGCTCCCTCCCTGCACAGAATCTTCATGGTTGGAAGGGACACTCAAGATCATCAAGTTCAACCATCAGTCCAAGCCCACCTTAACCACTCAATCATTTCCTGAAGCACCATGTCTACCAGTTGTTGGAACACCTCCCAGGATGGTGACTCCACCACCACCTCCTTGAGCAACCTGCTCCAATTTTCATGATTCCTCACCAAAAACCCAACCATGCCTCATCCCCTTCCAAAACAGAGGCACAGAGGCACCCCTGGACCACAAAATCCCAACCTCCTGCTTTTTGCCACCTCCTAAACACCAAATCCCAATCCCCTCTGGCAGCACCAGCTGCCATCTCCTAGGATCCACCCAGTGTGGTTCCTTTGCAATTCGCTTGTGAAGACCCCAAATGAGGCCAAGGCTTCAAATAAGGTCAGGGTTGGTTGGATTGGGTACGTTCCCAACCAAGGAAGTTCTCGTTGGCTTGGCTATGGTTAACCACCAGCACCACCCCAGTTGGTGCCCCCCAGCTGAGTGAGCAGGAATGGACCATGGAAGACTCCTTAAGAGGCTCCACTGGCCCAGGAAAAGAAACACAATGGTGCAGATGTAAAAAAAAAAAAAAAAAAAAAAAATTGAATAAAATGAAATCAAGGCCTCCACAGGAAAGGGCAGAAGGAATCTCAGGAGAAAGAGGAGCACCCGAGCAAGCAGCAGCTCTGAGACACAGCAGGCAAGAGGCAGCTAGAAAAGAAAGAGCAATATACCCAAAGCTCTCAGTGCGACAGCGAACTCCAGAGGTGACATCAGGAGGGGGCAGATCGGGGATGGAGTCCATCTGGAGGAGATAAGAGCAGGTGGTGTGATGGTAATAGATGGGGTGCACATGGCAAGCAGGAGCAGATGCAGTGGTGGTGGATGAGGAGCAAGAGGTGGTGGTGGTGGTGGTAGCAGATGATGGGCTGGTGCCAGGAAAGTCAAAAGTGAAAGACTGTCCAGAGGAGAGGCTGGGCACTCGACGGAGAGAGACTCTGCCCGCCCGGTACTGGCCAGGGGGGCCCGACTCATTCTGGCCTTGCACATAACTCTCTACCAACCTCTGAGATCCGTGGGCGTGCTGAGGGTCCACCAGGCGCTGGCGAACTGTGCTGGGCAAGGCAGGAGCTGGAACGAGAGAAAGGGGAGAAGGTTGGAGGTGTCTGGGAGGAGACCACACATCACCTCGGCCAGGAGGCACCACCACGAAGCTGCCACCCACCAGAGCCTGCTGGCACCGGGAGCCTGGCTCAGGCCACCCGTGCCAAGAGTTAAGGTTGGTTTAAGGCAGAAGAAGGATGAAGATGGAGCTGCTGCTTAACATGCTCGATTAATCGCCCGCCCGTGAAGAACCACCACGTGGTGACATTCCTGATGGAGGTGCTTTCTTGAACACCTTATCTGATCATCTTGCATGATTCGCTCCACCCGGCTCCGTGGCAGAGCCACCACCACCCAAGTGCCCTTCCCAGAGGAGACGTCAGGACCTTCTGGCCATGGTTCACTTCATCCTCAGGGCCAGACATCCCAACCCTCCAGATGCCTCACGTCCTGGCAGAACCAGTTCCCTGCACAGCCTGAAGGAACCTCCAGGGATCCGAGTTCAGATGTGGGCACCTAAAGCCAGGAGAGGTGACCTCCACTGCTCCCAGCACCAGCATGCTGGTAGAACCTCTGGAGAGAGCTGTGGGAACGTGGGACCAAACCCCAGGTGGTGAAGTTCAACCTGAGACGATGCCCTGAGATCTGTGTGTGGGCTCAGGGAAGCTTCAAGACCAGGCTGGATGAGGCTTGGAACAGCCTGGGTTGGTGGGAGGTGTCCCTGCCCATGCAGGGGGTAGGGATTGGATGAGCTTTAAGGTCCCAACCCCAACAAGTCTGGGGTTCTGTGGAAGCTTCTATGAAGATGCAGAAACCTCCCAGGACTGTGCCCTCCGGCAAGGTTGGGCAGCTGGGACACGTGGCAGATGTGGTCCCATCCCTGGCAGTGTCTCAGCCCAGGTTGGATGGGCTTGGAGCAACCTGGGCTGTGGGAGGGGTCCCTGCACATCCAGGGGTTGGGACTGGATGAGCTTGAAGGTCCCTTCCAACCCAAACCAGTTTGGGCTTCTCTGACCTTTCTGGCCACAGAGTTCCACAGGGCAGGTACAGAGATCTTGGCCAGTACCAGCAAGCCTACCCTCCCTCTGCACCACAGCTACACCAAAGCCTTCAGAGAGGCAGAGGAGGCTCCTCCACCTGCACGGAGACCTCCACACCTTCATTTCCATGACAGATGGAGAACTAAGGACCCCCCAGGGCAGTGTCACCCCCTGGCAGGCAGCTGGGCTGCTTGGGTTTAATCCTCCCACTGCAACTTCCGTACAAGATGCTCCCTCTTTTGCAGGAGATAAGGTGTTCAGGATCAATCAGGATTTCTTGTATGAGTAAGAAACAAAGGTAAAAAAGAGTTAAAAAAGGGTGAAGAGGCAGGAAAGCTGAGAGGTGGAAGAGAAGGAGAGCTCCTTTGGGACTTGAAGAACCAGCACATCACTGCTGTGAAAACATCCAGGTGAGCATCAGGAACCTCCTGCAGCTCCTCAGCAAGCAGGGGGCTGGAGGTCACAGCTGGGACAGAATTCCAGGGGCAGGAGGAACAAGCAAGAGGAACTGGGGCACCTTCATTGTGCCCCCAGCTCCAAGGACCAACCTCCAGTTTCTCTCCTAGGGTCCCACCACTCAGATTCAACCACTTTGTGCTTCCCTTCCTTTGACTGGAGCTCCTTCCACCACCTGCTTCACATTCCCAGAGGTTTAAAGCCCCCACTCTGCTGGGGACTGCAGAAAAATGAGCAGAGAAGGTGAGGATGGAGCTTTCCTGAGTAGAACCAGGTGCTGCTCCAGCTGATTTATATCCATAAGAGTCTGTTTGGGCTTTTCTTCTCCTGCATTTCCCCATCTCATTTCTCAACCTGACACCTCACACCTCTCCTCCTGCACAATTTACCCCACGAGAAGCACAGGACCAAAGGCTGAGACCTTGATCTTGCTCAGCTTCAGGCTCTGGGGATCCCTTCTGCCTTCTCCCACTGCACAGACCCACTGAGATGTGCCCAAAGGTCCCTTCTGTCACCAGGAGCTGAGGGACCCTCACTGCCCACCAACAGCCCTCACTCCAGACACTGCAATAACCTCATCATGGGATCCCAGAGCAGAATGGGTGGGAAGAGACCTTAGAGACCATCAATGCCACCCCTGCCATGGGCAGGGACCCCTCCCCCAGCCCAGGGGGCTCCAACCCCATCCAACCTCAGCTCCAACATTCCCACCACCCACAGCTTCTCCAGGAAACCTCTCCCAGCTCTCCCCACCTTCACTTCTCCCTCCCCTCTCCTCTCCATCTCCCCTCTTGTAGCTGGAAACCCTTCTCCCTCCTCCCATCCCTCCAGACCCCTGTTTGAAGTAACATGACCACCTCCTCCTGGTTTAGCCTGAATCCTTCATCCCCTCCTCGGGGGTCAAGAGAAGCAAGAAAAACCCCCTCAGGTTTCATAAGTGAATTTTTTGTTTTGTTTTGTGGTTTTGTTGTTTTCTTTTTTTTTTTCTTTTTTTAAATGCAAAACCCCCAAAGCACAGGAGAACTCCAGCCACCTGTGATTCTTCTTCATCCCACCAGACTCTTCCCAGGGGTTAGTAGCAGAGCTGCTGCTGACTCAGCGTGGAGAAGAGGTACAAAGTCATCATTAGTTCTTTTCTGTGCCAGAAAGTTGGAAAAGTCGTGGATGTGCTTTAGTCCAGAAGGGAAAAAAAAAAAAAAAAAAAATTAGGGCAAGAGGGTAGAACAACAAAAAAAAGTGAAAAATGAAGAGAACCAAACCAGGGTATCTCCAGAGGGACTGATCTTCGGAGGACAGAGACGAGCGGTCACTGAACCTGCGCCCGAAAAGCCAGGCTGCATCTGGGATGGGCCAGGAGAGAGAAAACCACCATTTACCAGGAGAATCCTCATGGGCACCCAACCCAACGCCTCCAGAGGGAAAGCTCTGAGCTTCCCTCCTGAAGAGAAGTTTTGTTTTGGACACCAAGAATGAGAGAAGTCCTGCAGGGAAAGGCTCCCACACGTTGGGAAGGTTTCAGGGCTGGTTTCAGGTCACCAGCAGGGATGCTGCCCACCCCGGGGCTGATGGAATGAGCTCTCAATCCAAAAAATTCTCCTTGGAGGGGTCCCAGCCAGGCACAAAGAGGCTGAGGCTTCAAATCTGGGCTGTAGAGTCATGGCCACCTCCTTGGAAAGCTTCCTCCAGGGGTGCTGAGGGCCCTTCTCCTCCCTCATTAACACCTCTCCCTCATTAACACCTCCCTCCTCATTAGCACCTCCCCCCTCATTAACACCTCCCCCCCTCATTAACACCTGCCTTGCATCTTTTTAGCTCTTTCATTGGAGCTCTCTCCCTTGGTTCCTACTGAGAAGTGGGGGGACACCAGGATGTCTTTCAGGGTTGAACTGTCCCAACCCCACAAAAACCTCCACCCCCCATCCTTGCAGAGTCCTGGTAAGAGGCAGCACGCACACACACATCCCCCCTCCCCATGTTCCTCCTGCAGGAACCTCCTGCAGCCTCCCCAAACCTCAGCACTCACCCCCAGACCTTCACAGCATCTTAACCTGAGCTCAACAGCACAAGGAAGAGATGGAGATGGCACCAAAGGCACCTCCTGCCAGTCCTGAGACTTCTGCTCCTCCTCCCACCTCCTTCTCAGTTTATGAGACTGAAAGGAACCTTAAAGCTCACCCAGTGCCACCCTGCCATGGGCCCATCCCAGGGGGCTCCAACCCCATCCAGCCTCAACTCCAACATTCCCACCACCCACAGCTTCTCCAGGAAACCTCTCCCAGGCTCTCCCCACCCTCACTTCTCCCTCCCAGCTCCTCTCCAGCTCCCCTCTTCCACTTTGAAACCATCTCTCCTTGGCACCTCCCTCCAGGCCCTTGCCCAAAGTCCCTCCCCAGCTTTCCTGGAGCCCCTTCAGGCACTGGGAGCTGCTCCAAGGGCTCCCCACAACCTTCTCCTTCTCTTCTCCAGCCCGAACACCCCCAACTCTCTCAACCTGCCAACTCCCAAACTATTTTTGCTGTCACTTCACCCAAGAGCTCAGCAGTAAAGGGAGTGACCGGGACAGGGCTCAGTCCTGGGCTCAGTCCCCTCCTGAGGGATCCCAGAGCAGGATTTTTCCCCCTCCAGCAGCCCCTAAAGGTGTCCCTGCCCTTGGTGTACAACGAGAAGGGAGGGAACGTCCACCTTGGTGACCACAGCCCAGGAGATGTTTCACAGCTGGGGAGAAGGAGGCATTCATTACCCCAGCTCCAGCCCAGACAGCAGCTCTGGGGCAAGAGGTTCAAGACCAAAGTTGGGCCCCAGGAAGTTGGGGGGTGTTTCCTCCAACTCTTTTTTTTTTTTTACACGTTCTCCAGCCAAGGGGAGATCAGGAATTCACACTTTGGTTTTTTTTCCTTTCTCCAATTTTTGAGTCCAGGCCATGGCTTTGTGGTGGTTTTTCTTTTGGGTAAATGCTTAAATTGAACGAGTTGAACAGCCCAGCAGAGTTTAACCAGTTGGGTTAAACTATGGCTGGTGACTTCTCCAGATAACTAGTCCTGCTGGAACTAGTCCTGCTGCAAGTCCCCCTCATTGGTGGGGTGGCACTTGTGGACGTTCCTCACCCTTAACAACGAACAATTTGGGTTTTTTTGCTCATTAAAGCCCCAACCTGAGACACCTCATCTCCTCCTACCACACTGGAACCAAACCACCCCCCCGTGTCCCAGGGCCGGGCACCCAGGCCCCGGGAGAGGCGACGTACATTGGATGGACATGGGAGACACCATCTCTTCATCCAGATCATCCACGTCATCCGTCATGATGAAGTGGGAAGGGTTGGGGCGGGGGGTGCCCATCCAGCTGGGGTCGATGTTGAGGGCTGCAGCCAAGGTGTGGATGCCCGGGTTGGTGACAATCTGGAAGCCACAGAGGAGCTCGATTTGCTGCCAGCGGTGCAGCCGCTCCCGCAGCGCCGCCGTCACCTCGCTCAGAGCTTGCCTGGCAGGGAGGGGACAGGGTCAGAGAAGGACAGGGCTTGGAAGGCACCTCTGGAGGTCCTCCAAACAACCCCTGACAAACAGGATCACCTGGGCCAGGAGGGTGTCCAGGGGGGGGTTGGGAATCTCCAGAGAAGGAGACTGCAGCCCCTCTCTGGGCAGCCTGTCCCAGGGCTCTGCCAGCCTCAAAGTCCAGAGGTTCCTCCTCATCTGGAGCTGGAAGTTCCTTCCCATGGTCAGGTTTGTGCCCTGGGCACTGCAGACCAAAGGTTCCCTTCTCCTGACACCCACCCTTGAACGATTTACAAGTGTTCAGAAGATCCTGATCAGTCTTCTCTAAAAGGGAAAGTTCCCATCCATGGAATCACAGGATGATCAGGTTGGAAGGGATCTCTGGGGATCCCCCAGCCCAACCCCCCTGTCCCAGCAGGATCCCCCAGGGCAGGACACACAGAACACATCCAGGGGGGTTGGGAATCTCCAGAGAAGGAGACTCCAGAACCTCTCTGGGCAGCCTGGGCCAGGGCTCCCTCAGCCTCACAGCCAAGAAGTTTCTCCTCATCTGGAGCTGGAACTTCCCATCTTCCAGCTCCAACCCATTCTTCCTTGTCCTGTTCCTGGGCACCCCTGAACAGAGATTGTCCCCTTCCTCTTGCCCCCCAGCCCTCAGATACTGATGGACATTCAGAGATCCCCTCTCAGCCTTCTCTTCTCCAGCCTCAACAGCCCCAGGGCTCTCACTCTTTCTTCCCAGCAGAGATGCTCAAGGCCCTTCAGCACCCTCCCAGCTCTCCCTTGGCCTCTCTCCAGTAGATCCCAGTCTCTCCTCAACTGGGGAGCCCCAAACTGGAGCCAGGATACCAGGGGTGCTCTCCCCAGGGCAGAGCAGAGCAGAGCAGAGCAGAGCAGAGCAGAGCAGAGCAGAGGGGGAGCAGAACCTCCCTGGAGCTGCTGGACACACTTTTCCTGATGCCCCCAGGACACCATTGGCCTCTTGGCCACCAGGACACATTGCTGACCCCTGGGGAATTTCCTGTCCTTGGGACTCCAAGGGCTTTCTCCATGGAGCTGCTCTCCAGCAGGATCTCCCTCATCTGTCCTGCTGGTTGGGGTTATTCCTCCCAGCTGCAGGACTCTACAGTTGAGCTGCTCCCAGACATTCCATGATTTTGATTCTACACTTATTGAACTTCATGAGGTTCCCCTTTGCCCAGCTCTGCAGCCTCTCCAGATCTGGTTGGGAGCATCCCAGCTTTCTGCTGGCTCAGCCACCTCTCCTGCTTTGTGCCATCAGCAGAGGACTCTGGAGCTCCCAAAACTCATCCCCAAACCCAGCAGTGAGGGAGCTGGGGAGAAAAGTTCCCCCTGGGTGACTTGGGCTGTGTCATCTGCACTGGATTCAAACCAAGGGAAAATGTTAAGGAGAAAGGCAAAAGATTTGGACTGGGTGTTAGGAACAATGTCTTTCCCATGGGGGCAGAGGAACCATGGCCCAGGTTGTCCAGGAAGGAGGTTGGGGCCTCATCCCTGGGGATGTTCAGGGTGAGGGCTGAGGAGGCTCTGAGCACCCTGAGCTGGGTGAGGGGTTGGATGGGATGAGCTTGGGAGGTCCCTTCCCACCCAAACTGTTCTATGATTCTATGAAAACCCCACCAGAAATTGTCTGGAACAGGGAGGTGAGGGGTTCAGCTTTGCCTCCCGGTGCTTGGGACTCCTGCATTCCACATTCAGCAATATAGGAATTAAAAATGGCACCAACCACTGAACTATCCAGGGGTAATGGTTTCAAGAACCCTGCAGCCTCCCAGATCTTCATTTTGATGTGGCTTCTAATTGCTCCTCTCAGTTTCACTGAGACAGAACTCATAAAACCATCACAGACTGCTTTGGGTTGGAAGGGACCTTGCAGCTCCTCCAGTCCCACCCCCTGGATATGCAGGGACCCCTCCCACAGCCCAGGGGGCTCCAAGCCCCATCCAACCTGGGCTGAGACACTGCCAGGGATGGAGGAAACAACTTCAACACTTATTGGTCAAAAAGGGGCAGATCCAATCCCAGCCAACTACAGAAGTTCAGCCAAATGAGCCCAAGAGCACCTGGACAGATGGACACGTGTCTAGAAACCCAGGTGGAGGAGAGAAGAAGGCAGAAAGGAGGAGGTCTGAAGCAGGTACTCACTTTGCAGTTAAGATTTTATGATCAACATCATCTAGAGATGAGCTGTGAGCCACATGAAATGTCCCAAACAGAGTGTTTCTCTTCTTCTTAATTTTTTCAGCCTGGAACATCAACAGACAAAAAAAACAAAAAAAAAAAAGGTCAGAGGAAGAAGACAACCTTCTGTTTCCTTCTGTTTCCTCCAGGAGAAGAACATCCTGGAGGAGCTGACAGAAACAGTCAGAGCAGCTCTTTGCACACATGTAAATAGTGTCAATCAGGTCTCTCCTGGAGGATTTTATTCTTCCTAACACGTTGGGAGAGGAACTTGCCAGCAGGGAGTGAGAAGGTTGAGGATCTGATGCTCCTCCTCAGCCCTCCTCCCCGCTCCCCAAAAGTCAGAGGGCACCAAACCAGCCTCTCCCAGAGGAAAAAGTCTCTCACCAAGCCCTGTTTTCATCATGGAATGGGTTTGGGTGGAAGGGACCTTCAGGATCATCAAGATCCAACCCCTGGATGTGCAGGGACCCCTCCCACAGCCCAGGTTGCTCCAAGCCCCCTCCAACCTGGGCTGAGACACTGCCAGGGAGGGGGCACCAGTGATGCTTTGGATGTTTTGTCTTTCCCATGGGTAATCTGCCCAACAAACTCCATGTGTGCGCTTGGGCTGTTGGTTTGGGAAAGTTTTTTGGTTCAAGGGTGAGGTTTTTTTACCTTCCCTTTGTGTGTGTTAAAAATGGAAATCTCCACAGATCTGGTGGTGTTGAGACTCGCCAAGAGACAACCCAAGGAGGTGGAGGCAGCAAAACATTCCAAACAAAACCATATTAAGGCAGACAAATGGTTGTGTGAAGCAGAGACTCATAGGGTGTCAGGCTGGAAGGGAGCTCAAGGTGTGCTGCCAGCTCTGGCTGCTGCCCACATCCATGGAGACACAGACATGTTCCAACAGCAGCTCCTGGCTTTCCAGCTGGCATGGAAAACTGGGAAGGACTGGGGATGCAGAGATGATTCATGGTGAGGAGATGGGAAGAATGTTGGCAGGAATGTTGGTGCCTGGGCAGGTAAATCACCTCCAGGAGGGATGAGGCTGAGGAGGTGCCAAACCTTCTCCTTACTCAGTATTCCTGGTGCAAAAATTCCCACCCAGCACCTTCCCAAAGCTCCAAACCTTCACCAAATCCCTGCAGGGTTTGGATTGGAAGAGGCCTAAAGTTCACCCAGCTCCATCCCCACCTCTTCCACAGGACCAGGCTCCTCCAAGCCCCATCCAACACTTCACCTTCCCCCCCCAGGAGAAGTCCCAGGACCAGATGCCCCCATCCTCACCCCTTCCTTGGCCACCAGCAGCTGCTTCTCAGCATTCTGCTTCTTGATGTTGTAGTACTGAACCTCCACCTCGTGGGTCAGCTGGAGCCACTTCTGCAGAGCCTCAGGAGCAGCCCAGCTGCAGTGGGATTCCAGCTCCTTCTCAGCATTCTTCAGGGCCATCCGGACCTGGGGGGGAGAAGCATCTGGTGAGGAGCTGCAGTGGGAACAACCTCACCTCCTGCAGGGCCACCCTGACCACCAGAAGGCACCAGGACAAGAAGACTCCATGCAGCTTCATCTTAGAGATGAGAGAAGCAGAGGTGATGAGGAGCAGAGGTGGCAACTGGGGGGGCAAGTTGGGCAGAGAAAGGTGACAAGAATCATACAATCCCAGAATTGTCTGGGTTGGAAGGGAGCTCAGAGCTCCTCAAGTCCAACCCTTGCTCCACTCCCCCCATGGTTCCCAGCCCATGGCACTGAGTGCCACATCCAGGCTCTTTGGAAATATCTCCAGGGATGGAGAATCCACCCCTTCCCTGGGCAGCCCATCCCAATGTCTGATCACCCTCTCTGCAAAGAATTTCTTTGCAGAGTGTCCTGGTTTGGGCCAGGATAAAGGTGATTTTCTGTCTTGTACTTTTGCTTTTAGCTAAGTCTCTTGTAAGTAGTTGCACTTGCTGAAATTAAGAGCAAGTTTCTCAGACAGTGTGTGTTTCTAGGACTGATAACACTTGATGTTTATAGTTACTGCTAGACACTGGTATGCAGAGCCAAGGACACTGCTCAGCTCTGAAGAAAACATAAAGAGGTCCCACCTGCATCCCTCCTTTGGGGAGGAACAGACAAGATAGATGCCAGAATTGACCAAACAGAGTATTCCATCCCATATACGTCATCCTCAGTATAAATTTGAGGGATCATGAGGGCCAAGCCAGATTTCCTGCTTCCAGCTTCCGGCTGCCTGCCCTTCCTGCCCTTCCTGCTTCCCTTTCCTTCACCCCGGCATCCTGGAAGGATCCCGTCCGTTTGCCTGCCTGTGGTCCTGATCCGTGCCAGCCCTTATCTGTGTGTTCCTGCCTCCAGTTCCTGACTGCTGCCGACTCCAGGAGTCCAGCCTGGACTTTCCCAGAGCTGCCCTGCAGCCTCAGTGGTGACGTGAGAGCTATTGGGGGAAAGGGAGGAGGAATGTGGTATCCATTTTCTTGTATATTTGTATATATTTATTAATTTTTCCTATTTATCATTACTGTTTCATTAAAGTTGTGTAGTTTAGTTTCCAACCCATAAGTCTCTCTCCCTTATTCTCTCTCCTTTCTTATAAGGGAGGAGAGAGAGATTAATAGAGAGCGTCTGTTACTCGGTTTAATTGCCGGGCCAGTGTTAAACCGTGACAGATTTATTGGCGCCCAACGTGGGGCCCGAGCTAATTGGCTCGAGTCCAGTTTAAATTTTGACTAATTTGCCTGAATAGTTTGAATTCCAACTCCAGTGGAAGAATGGCTTTGCTGAGCTGGAATCAGACCTTGTTGTTTGGAAATTTCACAGGGTTGGAGATTAAACCAATCATGCCGTACCTTTGGTATTTAGGGTATGTGATATGTATTTTTGCAGCTGGAATTGCTGTTGCTTTGTGGTTTGTTCTTCGTAAGAGCTGCTTAAGAACCATCGTTGCAATAGGGTCCTCAATACTGATGTATATCATGGTGCATGGTGCAGTAGTGTTTCATACAGAGATAAAAAACTTGGTTGGTAATTACACTCCTAGTTTTGATTTGGGAAATTACACCATTCCATCGTATTTTGGGCTGACTCCCCCAGATTTTAGTAACAATAGCATTTCATTTCTCAATCTTCTGGTGGGTGTTGTTAATTTTTCTCATATAGTGGTGAGGAGAAACACAAAAACCACAATAATGAGACTGAGCATGCCTTTTCGGAGGCCGAGAGTTGCTGTTCGGAGAGTGAGAGCTGCTCCTTGTACAGAGAGCACCCCCACTCCAGCCGCTTCTCGCCCCCCCTCACACAAGGGCACAACTCAGATAAGGCCGGCCAGCATCGCCAGTGTTTCTGCTACAGCTGCAGCTGCTGTCTCTACCCCCACGGACACTGCTGCTGCTCAGAAAGCAAGCCCTGCTGCTGCTACTGCTGCAGATACCACAGCCTCTCCCCCTCAGCCCACACAGCTACTTGTTGACCCTGTAACTAGGAGAAAAGGAAAACAATGGAAATCAGAAATGAGCCTTAACCCTTCCAAGTCTGAACAAGACGACCAGGTGATAGAGGAAATAGAGGATACTGGCTCTCCTCGTAGAGCAGCTAGAAGAGACTCTAAAGCAGAGTCAGCTGAGGACTCAGACTCAGAATCTGTTCAGTCTTATTCCATGAGAGACTTGCGTACTCTGAGAAAAGACTATAGCCGATTTCCAGGTGAACCACTTCTCTCTTGGTTACTCCGATGCTGGACGGACGGGGCTGCTACCATAACATTAACTCAGAGGGAAGCCAGACAGTTGGGATCCCTGGCCAGAGAGGCAGGTATTGATCGAGCATTTGGGGAAAAGGCTGGAACCACCAGCCTATGGAAGCGACTCTTGGCAGCTGTAAGGGAGAGATATCCCTATAAAGAGGAAATAGACTGCCCACAGGTCAAAGCACCCACACTTGGTAAAGCTCTCAAGTATCTGGAGGAATTGGCTGTACGAGACGTGATCTATAATACTGATGACATTGAAGATCCTTATCACGTACCGTGCCCTAGACCTATGCTGCAAAGGTTTGTGCATGCTGCACCACTACCTTTTAACCATACACTATCAGTAATGCTATGGGTTCCTGCAGATGTGGATGCGACTGTGGGTGATGTGATTAAAACAGTACGAGAATGTGAAGATGCTGTCACAGCCCCTCGTCGGGCTTGGGTCTCAGCTATAAAGAGACAATCTGAGAAACTGCATTCACCCCTTTTCCCTCAGACAGACGGAGGACCCCGCATTGCAGCCATTAAGAAGAAACGCCCTCCTATGAGACAGAATCGAGAGAAACAGAATTCAGTAAGAGGAATCTTATGGTCACTCTTGAGTGAGTATGGAGAGGACATGAAAAAGTGGGATCAGAAACCTACTGCTGTCCTAGAGGAGCAAGTACGTAAGTTGCTGAATAAGACGAAGGCGAAAGGAGGTCCTTCTAAAAAGATGGCTGCTCAAGTCTCCAGTGTGGAGTTACCCAATTCAAATATGCTGGTGACTCAAGATCCCTCCACATCAGGTGTGAGTACTGGGGATGCAAACTCCAGTAATGCACATACTGACAATGTTGTATGTGCTCAAGCTTAGAGGTGCCCTGCCTCCAGCCAGGTGGAGGAGAGGGACAACCGAATTTATTGGATTGTGTGGATTCGATGGCCTGGCACATTAGAGCCACAAAAGTATAAAGCCTTGGTGGACACTGGTGCACAGTGCACACTAATGCCATCGAATCAGAAAGGGACAGAATCTGTCACTATTTCTGGAGTGACAGGGGGATCCAAAGAACTGACTGTTGTGAAGGCTGATGTGAGCCTCACTGGAATAAAATGGCATAAGCACCCGATAGTGACTGGTCCAGATGCTCCTTGCATCCTTGGTATAGACTACCTCATGGGAGGTGATTTCGAGGACCCGAAAGGGTACCGGTGGTCCTTTGGTACTGCAGCTATTAAGACTGAGAATGGAGAATGGCTGCATGCTTTGTTTGGCCTTTCAGACAAATCCTTTGTAGTGGGTTTGCTGAGAACTATAAACCAGCGGGTGCCGAATGCTATTTCAGTAGTGCATCGAAGACAATATCGTGTCAACAGAGATGCTGTGATCCCCATTCACAAGCTGATCCGGCAACTAGAGAGCCAAGGAGTGATCAGCAAGACTCACTCACCCTTCAACAGTCCTGTATGGCCAGTGCGAAAGCCTAATGGAGAGTGGAGGCTGACAGTGGACTACCGTGCCCTGAATGAGGTTACTCCACCACTAAGTGCTGCTGTGCCAGACATGCTAGAACTTCAGTATGAGCTGGAGTCAAAGGCAGCCAGGTGGTATGCTACTATTGACATTGCTAATGCATTTTTTGCTATTCCTATAGCACCAGAATGCAGGGCACAGTTTGCTTTCACCTGGAGAGGTATCCAGTACACTTGGAATCGACTGCCCCAGGGGTGGAAACACAGTCCTACCATCTGCCATGGACTGATCCATGATACCTTGGAAAAGGGTGGAGCTCCAGAACATCTACAGTACATCGATGACATCATTGTGTGGGGTGACACAGCAAAGGAAGTCTACGAGAAAGGTAAGAAGATAATTGAAATCCTTCTAGAGGCTGGTTTTGCTATCAAAAGAAGCAAGGTCAAGGGACCTGCACAAGAGATACAGTTTCTGGGAGTTAAGTGGCAAGATGGACGTCGCCACATCCCAATGGACGTGATTAACAAAATAACAGCTATGGCCCCACCAACTACCAAAAAAGAAACTCGGTCCTTCCTAGGAACTGTTGGTTTCTGGAGGATGCATATTCCTCTTTATAATCAGATCGTGAAACCTCTCTATGAGGTTACTCGGAAGAAGAAAGCCTTTAAATGGGGCTCAGAACAACAAGCTGCTTTTGAGAGTATTAAACAGGAGATTGTGCAGGCAATGGCCCTTGGACCAATTCGAACAGGGCCAGACATTAAAAATGTTCTTTACACCGGAGATGGAGGTGATGGTCCTACATGGAGCCTCTGGCAGAAAGCTCCAGGAGAGACTCGAGGCCGACCTCTTGGATTTTGGGGTCGAAACTACAAAGGCTCCGAAGCCAACTACACAGCCACTGAAAAAGAGATATTGGCCGCATACGAAGGAGTTAGAGCTGCTTCAGAAGTGATTGGTACTGAAGCACAGCTCCTCCTGGTGCCACGATTACCTGTACTGGGTTTTATGTACACAGGTAGAGAATCTTCCCATCATGCTACCGATGCTACCTGGAGTAAATGGATTGCTTTACTCTCACAGAGAGCTAGGATAGGAAGACTTGATCGTCCAGGAATTGTAGAAGCAATAACACATTGGCCAGAAGGAAAACACTTTGGAATGCCACCAGAAAAAGTGGTAAAACGGGCTGAAGAAGCCCCACCATACGACCAATTACCAGAGGATGAAAAACAATATGCTCTTTTCACTGATGGATCCTGTCGTCTGGTAGGAGGCCATCGAAGGTGGAAAGCTGCTGTATGGAATCCTACACGACTAGTTGCAAAAACAGATGAAGGAGATGGTGAATCAAGTCAATTCGCAGAGGTAAAAGCCATCCAATTGGCTTTGGACATTGCTGAACAAGAAAAGTGGCCGAGACTTTATCTCTATACTGACTCATGGATGGTAGCAAATGCCTTATGGGGTTGGTTAAAGCAGTGGAAACAAAACAACTGGCAACGTAGAGATAAACCTATCTGGGCTGCTGAACTGTGGAAAGACATTGCTGCTAGGTTAGAGAAACTTGATGTAAAAGTGCGTCACGTAGATGCCCACGTACCTTCATATCGAGCTACTGAGGAACATCAAAACAACCAACGAGCAGATAAAGCTGCTCAAGTGTTCCAAATAGACCTGGACTGGGACCATAAAGGTGAACTGTTTTTAGCCAAATGGGCCCACAATGCTTCAGGTCATCAAGGCAGGGATGGAACATATCGATGGGCTCGTGACCGAGGGGTGGATTTATCTTTGGACGCTATTGCGCAGGTTATCCACGACTGTGACATATGTGCTGCAATTAAGCAAGCTAAAAGGCTGAAACCTCTGTGGTACGAAGGGAGATGGTCAAAATATAGGTATGGGGAGGCCTGGCAAGTTGATTACATCACACTGCCTCAAACCCGCCAGGGTAAGCGCTATGTGCTTACAATGGTGGAGGCAAGTACAGGATGGCTGGAAACATATCCTGTGCCTCATGCCACAGCCCGGAACACCATTCTGGGCCTAGAGAAACAAGTCTTGTGGAGACATGGTACACCAGAAAGAATTGAGTCAGATAATGGAACTCATTTCAAAAACAGTCTTATAAATAACTGGGCTAAAGAACATGGTATTGAGTGGATATACCATATCCCCTATCATGCACCAGCCTCAGGTAAAATTGAAAGGTACAATGGACTGTTAAAAACTACCTTAAAGGCAATGGGTGGTGGAACTTTTAAAAACTGGGACAAGCACTTGGCAAAAGCTACCTGGTTAGTTAATACCAGGGGTTCCATCAATCGAGCTGGTCCTGCTCAGTCAGATCTTCTACACACAGTAGATGGGGACAAAGTGCCTGTGGTGCATGAAAAGAATCTGCTAGGGAAAACAGTTTGGGTTTATCCTGCCTCGGGCAAAGGCAAACCCATTCGTGGGGTTGCTTTCGCTCAAGGGCCTGGACACACTTGGTGGGTGATGATGAAAGGTGGAGAAGTACAATGTGTACCACAAGGGAATCTAACACTAGGTGAGAATTCCTAATTTCTGCTTGTCTAGCTTAATCAGTAATGCATGGACTCTTTGGGAGTCATGAACTTGTATCCCACCTTAACTACTGTTATGTGAGTTGTTGCACAAACTAACAGTGTTCTGTGAGTGTTTTTTCAGGATGATTTTATGTTGATGAAATCAGAACTAGATCCATCGGCTGGCACCCAGTAACTTCCTTGAAATTAACATCTGCAACCTGCAACTTGTGGACCATGAACATGAACTGTGAAAATTGCTCCTTCTTTTGAGAATCTGCTACAATAGATGAGCATCAGCAATCATAGACTCATTACTTAGTGAATTTTAGCACAGAGAGGTAGTAATAATTTGTGTATAGTTATGTTTAGGGATAAGAGATAGTAATGATTGGAGCATGACGCAAATGGTATGGAATAAGGGGTGGAATGTCCTGGTTTGGGCCAGGATAAAGGTGATTTTCTGTCTTGTACTTTTGCTTTTAGCTAAGTCTCTTGTAAGTAGTTGCACTTGCTGAAATTAAGAGCAAGTTTCTCAGACAGTGTGTGTTTCTAGGACTGATAACACTTGATGTTTATAGTTACTGCTAGACACTGGTATGCAGAGCCAAGGACACTGCTCAGCTCTGAAGAAAACATAAAGAGGTCCCACCTGTATCCCTCCTTTGGGGAGGAACAGACAAGATAGATGCCAGAATTGACCAAACAGAGTATTCCATCCCATATACGTCATCCTCAGTATAAATTTGAGGGATCATGAGGGCCAAGCCAGATTTCCTGCTTCCAGCTTCCGGCTGCCTGCCCTTCCTGCCCTTCCTGCTTCCCTTTCCTTCACCCCGGCATCCTGGAGGGATCCAGTCCGTTCGTCTGCCTGTGGTCCTGATCCGTGCCAGCCCTTATCTGTGTGTTCCTGCCTCCAGTTCCCGACTGCTGCCGACTCCAGGAGTCCAGCCTGGACTTTCCCAGAGCTGCCCTGCAGCCTCAGTGGTGACGTGAGAGCTATTGGGGGAAAGGGAGGAGGAATGTGGTATCCATTTTCTTGTATATTTGTATATATTTATTAATTTTTCCTATTTATCATTACTGTTTCATTAAAGTTGTGTAGTTTAGTTTCCAACCCATAAGTCTCTCTCCCTTATTCTCTCTCCTTTCTTATAAGGGAGGAGAGAGAGATTAATAGAGAGCATCTGTTACTCGGTTTAATTGCCGGGCCAGTGTTAAACCGTGACACAGAGAGCTGAAGCTCTGCCAGGGGAGGTTTAGGTTGGATATTAGGAAAAAATCCTTAAGCCCATGGCCTCTTGTCTTGCTGAGAGTTGCCTGGGAGCAGAGCCCGACCCCCCCCTGGCTCCAACCTCCTTTCAGGGAGTTGTAGAGAGTGATGAGGTCTCCCCTGAGCCTCCTCTTCTCCAGCCTCAACACCCCCAGCTCCCTCAGCCTCTCCCCATAGGATCACCATAGGATCATAAGGGACACCAGGTGAAGAGCCAGGCTGCTGCTTGGGTGATCCCAACACCCAGAAGTGATTCCCATTCAAAGAATCATTTTGGTTTGAAAAGACCTTCGAGGTCATCAGCTCCAACCATCAACACAACACTGCCAAGGCCACCACAAGCCCAAGGCCCTCAGCACCATACAGAACCCCAGACTGGTTTGGGTGGGAAGGGACCTTCAAGACCACCCAGTGCCACCCCTGGATGTGCAGGGACCCCTCCCACAGCCCAGGGGGCTCCAACCTCATCCAACCTGGGCTGAGACACTGCCAGGGATGGGGCAGCCACAGCTTCCTTGGGCACCCTGGGACAGGGGCTCAGCACCCTCAAATTCAAGAATTTCTTCCTAAGATTTCATCTCCAGGGCTCTGAAACCCCTCCAGGGATGATGGGGACTCCACCAGGGAATCCCTTGGGTTGGGGAAGCTCCTTCAGGATCCTCAGGTCCATCCATGAACCCAACTCCACAAAGGTCACCACTGCCCCATGGTCCTCACCAGCCCCACAGCTCCAGGGCTTGGAAACCTCTCTAGGAATGGGGACTCCACCACAAAATCCTTCTGGTTGGGAAAAACCTTTGGGATCATGGAACCCAACCCTGACCCCCTCCCTACTGCCCCATGTCCCTCATCCCCACATCCCCAGGCTCTGAAACCCCTCCAGGGATGATGGGGACTCCAGCCCTGCCCTGGGCAGCCTGGGCCAGGCCCTGACAACCCTTTCCAGGCAGAAATTCTTCCCCAGCTCCAACCTAAACCTCCCCTGGCACCACTTGAGTTGTGCCAAAAGTTCCTCTTGTCCCATCCCTTGTTCCTTGGGAGCAGAGCCCGACCCCCCCTGGCTCCAACCTCCTCTCAGGGGGTTGCAGAGAGCCACAAGGTCTCCCCTCAGCCTCCTCTGCTCCAGGCTAAAAGCTGAGCTCCTTCCTCAAATATTTCCATCCATCACAACAACATCAACCACTTGGGAACCCTCCAGAGCTGACGTTGTGGTGCACAAGTTGATTAAAAAGGGAATTAAGGATCTTACAGAACCACATCCAGGGTGTTTCTGGTGGCCTCTAGAGAGCTCTGCACATCTGCTGCCTGCCTGCAGGTCCCCAAAACCCCCCCAGATCCTCCTCCCCAGGAGGAATTGGTGACACTGTGCAGGAAACAGCTCCTGAGACAACCAGAGGGAGCTCGTCAAGAGACAACTTTCACACTGGAACGAGCAGATACAAATATTTAGACAGAAAGCATCTGCTGCTGGGTCAGGGAAGGGAAAAAAAAACAAACAAAAAAAAATAGAGCGTGTCTGGAACCAGCAGTTTCTGCTGCTTTCTGAAGGACTCTCCTGCCAGCCCAGCTCAGTCTCCTCCGCATGCTCCTTGAGGTGGTTGGAGAAGGGAGAAGTTACAAAATTAGAAGAAAGTGGGTGATGAGCAAGTTGGAGACACCAAAACCTTATGCAGAAGCAGTTAAGTGATGGAGACCATCAAGAACCAGTGTTTCTCCTCAACTGGAGATGATGTGGAGGGACATGAACCACAGAATCATGGAATTGTTTGGGTTGGAAAAGACCTTCAAGATCATTGAACCCAACCCTGACCCCAGCACCACCCCACGTCCCTCAGCACCACATCTCCAGGGCCCTGACAACCCTTTTGGTGTGGAATGAAGCCTGACACAAGCCCTGCAAGAAGTTAATGTCCTGCCCTGGGGAAACTGAGGCAGCTGCAGGGACAGTGCAGTGGTGGTGGACAGGACCCCTCTCCAACCACAGCACCTCAGAGCTCAGCAGGGTGCCCATGGTTATGCACCCTACAAGAAGACTTCCTGGCTCTTAAATGAAAAATCAGCTCAAAGCATCTTCAGGAGCTTTCACTGCCCCAATAAGCCCTGACCACCAATGCAGGTCACCTCCTGAGAGAGGTGGAGCTGGGAGGAAAGGTCCAACTCTGCTCTCAGGGCTACACACGTGTCACCAGCATGATGTCTGTCCCATTTTCATAGCATCACCAAATCCCAGCCTGGTTTGGGTTGGAAGGGACCCTCAAGATCACCCAGTGCCACCCCTGCCATGGGCAGGGACCCCTCCCCCAGCCCAGGGGGCTCCAACCCCATCCAACCTCAACTCCAACATTCCCACCACCCACAGCTTCTCCAGGAAACCTCTCCCAGGCTCTCCCCACCCTCACTTCTCCCTCCCAGCTCCTCTCCAGCTCCCCTCTTCCACTTTGAAACCATCTCTCCTTGGCACCTCCCTCCAGGCCCTTGCCCAAAGTCCCTCCCCAGCTTTCCTGGAGCCCCTTCAGGCACTGGGAGCTGCTCCAAGGGCTCCCCACAACCTTCTCCTTCTCTTCTCCAGCCTCAACACCCCCAACTCTCTCCCCCTGGCTCCAGAGCTGCTCCAGCCCTCCCAGCAGCTCCATCACCTCCTCTGCACTGGTTCCAGCAGCTCCGTGTCCTCCTGCTGCTGGGGACCCCAGAGCTGGACACAGCTTCACCCCAGGGGGGGACAATCCCCTCCCTGGCCCTGATGGTGACACTGATGGGGACACTGATGGGGACACTGTTTTTGTTATCAGTTATTTGGTCTTTTTGAGCACTGCTGAAATCAGTCAGAAAGTTACAAATTGGGGCTCACAGACCCCAGGAGGTTCTGTTTCCCCCCCCTGGACACCAACAGCACCAGGTGCTGGTCCCACCACAGGCAGAACTCAGACCAAGATGAAAGCATCTGGGATTTGGGAATGGGGCAGGAGATCTCCCAGTGGGTGTTTGGGGCAGAGCAGTGCTCAAAACATGTTCAGGAGGAACATTTGGAGGGTCTGGTGGAACAGGGAATGGTGCAGAAGAACAGGCAGGGACAAGTGGTGGAGATGCCATCACACAACAGAGCCCAACAGGCAAACCCCCCCCGGGTCTGCAGGGGGATCAACACCAACAGGAGACCCTTGCTGGGGCCCCATTCTCCTGGGATCATTTCTAAGTTCCTATTTTTGACCACTAAGAGCAACGATTTCTAAAGCCAGGGAGGAAATCTGGGCCTGGGGTCTGGGGGAGGAGAGGACCTGTTGAGGAGAGAGGGTTTGTAGGAACAGCCCCATCCCAGAAGGACTGGGACCAGTTCTCCATCTGGTACAACCAGCTCCAGCAGGAGCTCCCAAACCCTCTGGTGTCATTTTTGTGATAGAAGGTCTCATTTCCATGGAGTCATTGAAGGGTTTGGGTTGGAAGGGACCTTGAAGATCCTCCAGTTCCAACTCCATGGGCAGGGACACCTGGCACCAGACCAGGCTGCTCCAAGTCCCCATCCAGCCTGGTCTCCAACACTTCAAGGGATGGGGTGAAGACTTCCAGGGGTGTGGAATATTCCCATTAATATCCCAAAGTCAGCTGAGCTGTAAGGTCAGTGGGGGTGTATGGTTAATGCTGTCTGTGCCCTACAGCTGGCTGGGAGGGTGATGGGGTTACAGTCACACAGTGTGGGTCAGGAGGTAAAACCAATACTCACCCTGCCAGTCCAGCCCTCCTGAAGGCCTCTGAGGAACAACAGAGCCATTAAGTCACCACTGGCTTTTGGGGGGGGTTAACAAAAATTTAGAGGAGAGGGAAGAGGGATGGAGGAGACCCTGCCTTCTCCAGAACCACAGAATCCCAGACTGGTTTTGTTGGAAGGACCTTAAAGCTCCTCCACATCTAACACTCTGCCATGGGCAGGGACCCCTCCCACAGCCCAGGGGGCTCCAAGCCCCATCCAACCTTCAACACTGCCAGGGATGGAGCAGCCACAGCTTCCTTGGGCAGCCTGGGACAGGCTCACACCAAAGAATTTCTTTCCATCCAGATGTGGAGCATCTAATTTGCTTTTTGCTGACTGTTTTTCCTCCTTTGTCAGTGGCAACCCTAAATCCTGCCTGGTTTTCTCCCATGGTTTTGGCACAACAGACTGGGAACTGCCCTGATGCCCTTCAAGGGACTCTCCTGGCTCCCACAGTGCTGGCTCCCACAACCTCAGTCCAAATCCAAGTCAGGTAAGAGCTGTCCCTCCAAAACCAGGAACCCAGCTGGGGTCCTGTGTCCAGTTGTGGAGTCCCCAGCATCAGAAGGACACAGAGCTCCTGGAAGGTGTCCAGAGGAGCCACTGAAATGCTCAGAGGGCTGAGCAGCTCCCTGGGAAGCCAGGCTGAGGGATTGGGGGTGTTCAGCCTGGAGAAGAGGAGGCTCCCAGGTGAGCTCAGAGCAACCTTCCAATATCTGAAGGGGCTCCAAGAAAGCTGGGGGAGGGCTTTGGACACGGGGGGGTAGGGAGAGGAGAAGGGAAATGGGTTAAAACTTGGAGAGAAAGGGGAGATTGAGGTTGGAGATGGGGAAGAAATTCTGGAATTTGAGGGTGGGGAGAGCCTGGAACAGGTTGAGAGAGTTGGGGGTGTTCAGCCTGGAGAAGAGAGGAGAAGGAGAGAAGAGAGGAAAGGAAGAGGAGAGAAGAAGAGAAGGTTGTGGGGATGTTTTGCTGCCTCCACCTCCTTGGGTTGAGGGGGAAGGGTTTCCAGCTGCAAGAGGGGAGATGAAGAGGAGATCTTGGGGAGGGAGAAATTGTTTGGGGTGAGGGTGCTGAGCCCCTGTCCCAGGGTGCCCAAGGAAGCTGTGGCTGCCCCATCCTTGGCAGTGTCTCAGCCCAGGTTGGATGGGGTTGGAGCCCCCTGGGCTGTGGGAGGGGTCCCTGCACATCCAGGGGTTGGAACTGGAGGGGCCTGAATGTCCCTTCCCACCTAAACCACTCAGGGATTCTGTGATTCTATGAAGTGGGGCTTTGGACCAAAATTCCCTTGGGAGTTTCCTTCCTACACAGCTCTGATCCCCAAGAAGGCATGAGAAGCACAACCAAACTCCTGACAAATCACTGCTGAAACCATGAGTAGAAAAAGAAAAAAAAAAAAAAAAGAAAGAAAAAAAGAAAAGCAGAGCTTATGGTTTGGAGTGGGGAGCAGAGGCCACCAGAGCCCAACACCTCCTGGAGCACAGATCATGCCAGGAGGGCATCTGCTCCAATGCAGGAGCAGGGGGAGGAACCCTGGGGCTTTTTCCTCCACCCAGGAGAAGTGTAAAGGCCAGAGGAGCTGTGTGGGTGCTGTGTGCCCCCTGTGGTGTGTGTGAGGGGTCCCTACCTGCTCCAGCTCCTGCTCTGCATATTTCTGCCTGCTCAGCTCGTTCTCCGTGCCCTCCCGCAGCTCCCGCAGCCGGTGAGCCTCCTGCTTGGCCATGCTGATCTCATCCTGCAGCTTCTTCTCCAGGTGAACCTTTTCCACCTCCACGGAGCGATGCTCCTCCTGAGCTTTCTGCAGCCTGGAACGCAGAGAGAGAAAGGGAGAACCCAAAGCTGGGCTGAGGAGTCACCACCATCCAGAGCATCCTTGGGATCTGCAGCTGGGAAGCCAAGGACGAAGCTCCCCGTGCCCCAGAGGACACAAAGGTCTCCATCTCCACAGTTATTAAATGCTCACTGTTTGTTTTCTGATGTTCCAAAGTAGATCAAAGTTTCCTCTAAGCAGCCCCAAATTGATCTGAATTTTCAGTGTTTTTACAAAAAAAAAAAAAAAAGACCTTTACCTTCCCATATTTCCTCCAAGTGAGAAGTGTGGTCAGCCAACTGAGGTCTCAAAGGCACTTACAGGTTTGGTTTAAAAAAATGAACCCATTACTGCTGGCAGGAGACCAGAAGATCAGTTTTGGTAGGAAGTCAGTAAGAGGCTGTCAGGATTAATGAAATTTAATTTTCAGTTTAATTTCAGATTCAATATTGAGGACAATTTTTTCAGTGGAAGAGTGGTCAGACCCTGGCCCAGGGGCAGTGGTGGAGTCCCCATCCCTGGGGCACCTGAGGACATGGTGGAGTTGGCAAATTGGTTGGACTTGATAATTCTCCAACCTTCATAATTCTGCATTTCTATGAATTAAACAAAAAGAAACCAGAGGGGATGATCTCCCAGGTAGAAAGTTTCCATTTTAAACCCCTTCAGATTTAGATATGTCCTCATCTTGCCTGGAAGGGAAGGGATTATTTTTCCTTCACAAGAGAATGAAAACAATCAGAATTCTCCATGGCAACCAAATTTTGTCACAGATCACAGTCACAGAACCCACCCAGGGCCACTCAACAACCTCAGACACAACCAGGAGATGTCTGAGGGTTCTGAGGACATTTTAAAGGGGGGTTGTGAAATAAAGAGATGGCAAATAAGGGTTGGATCAGATGATCCTTGAGGCCCAATGAAATTTTCAACTGAAATGGAATGGAGATTCCATTTGCTGCCAAAGGAAGGCCCCAAAACACCCAGGTTGTACCATGGATGAAAAAAAGAGAGAGCTCAAGGGCTCCTCCCTTGCCAGAAGCAGCCAAATGATTCAGATACAATAACAATTAAACCCCAATGCCAATCAGTGATGGGATGTGGCACCTCCATCTCAGGACAACTTCCAACCAAGATGTGATGAGTTCCCAGAACATCTCCTGTGCCAAGACCTTTCTCCCAGCTCCCCCCTCCTGCCCTGCCCTGAAGCTTCTGGAAGGATTGGTGGGATCCTGGATGGAGTCCTCACCCACACTGTCTGGGGGGTTGTGAGGCAGTGGTGGAACCACAAAAACCAGGAGAAGCCTCCAGAGATTTTCAGTGGCCAAGAAAAACCTTGGAGATGATGGAGGAGCAAATCCAACCATCTAAAGAGCCCTTCAGTTTCTGGGGTGGCATCTCCAGGGTTGGGGACTCCAGATCACCCCCTGGGGTAAAGCTGTGTCCAGCCCTGGGGTCCCCAGCAGCAGGAGGACACGGAGCTGCTGGAACCAGTGCAGAGGAGGTGATGGAGCTGCTGGGAGGGCTGGAGCAGCTCTGGAGCCAGGAGGAGAGAGTTGGGGGTGTTCAGGCTGGAGAAGAGAAGGAGAAGGTTGTGGGGAGCCCTTGGAGCAGCTCCCAGTGCCTGAAGGGGCTCCAGGAAAGCTGGGGAGGGACTTTGGGCAAGGGCCTGGAGGGAGGTGCCAAGGAGAGATGGTTTCAAAGTGGAAGAGGGGAGCTGGAGAGGAGCTGGGAGGGAGAAGTGAGGGTGGGGAGAGCCTGGGAGAGGTTTCCTGGAGAAGCTGTGGCTGCCCCATCCCTGGCAGGGTCTCAGCCCAGGTTGGATGGGGCTGTGGGAGGTGTCTCTGGTGGGACTTGGATGTTCTTTAAGATCCCTCCAACTCAAACCAGTCTGAGATTTGATGGAAAGAAGAAAACCCACCTTGAAATCCCAAGCGGAACCAGTTAGGAAAAAGTTTCCAGAAGTCATAAAATTCCCCGACCACCTCCCCTCATCCCAGGCCAGCTGAGGACCAAGAGAAAGGGACAAACTGCCCCTCAGTCCCTCCCAGCTCTGCTCCCTGATGTGTCCATCCCCCAGCCTCCCATCAGGGGACAGCACGTGGCTGAGCTCCTGGGGATGAGGATGGAGAAGACCCCACACGTGGAGTGTCCTCGGGGATTCAAGCAAGAACATGGAAGTTCCAGCTCCAGATGAGGAGAAACTTCTTGGCTGTGAGGCTGAGGGAGCCCTGGCCCAGGCTGCCCAGAGAGGTTCTGGAGTCTCCTTCTCTGGAGATTTCCAACCCCCCTGGATGTGTTCTGTGTGTCCTGCCCTGGGGGATCCTGCTGGGACAGGGGGGTTGGGCTGGGGGGTCCCCAGAGATCCCTTCCAACCATGATTTTCCATGGTTCTCTGACCCTTCCAGCCCTGGTTGTCCCAGCTCAGGTTCCTCCTCTCCAGGCTCCTCCTCAGTGCCACAAGGCACAAGGGAAGGTTTGGGCTCCCCTCAGCCAGGATGTTGGCTCTCTCCTAGGAGAAGGCTCCCTTCCAATTCACAGCTCTGTTGAGAATCTCAAGTGTTTTTTTTCCCAATTTCCAGGAGCCTCTTGCCAAGACATTCCAAATCTTCAGATAAACCCACGCCCTCTGCCCCGTCCATCAGAGCTGCAGCTCTTCCATACTAGGGTGGCCCCAATCCTCAACCACCAAAATATCTCTTGTTTAAAGGAGAAATTCCCCTGCCCTGTGACGCAGGAGGAGAAGGAATTTGATCCTTAAGATGATTCTCAAAGGCGCCCAAACACCGGATTTGCCCTCACTGTGATTTTTTTCTTCCCTGACAGCAGAGCCCACTTTCTTTTTTTCTTTTAATCTCAATTATGGGTAAAACCTCATTTTGTCTGCACGGCGGACCCAGCCACACCGGTTTCACCTGCACTAAAGCCCCATGAGATGCCTTCAGAGCTTCCAAGAAATCAGGATCCATCCGTGGGCTTTGCCATTCAGGAGGAGATGCTCCACACCACCAGGAGATCCTGGATCCACATCTCCCAGCTCCAGGAGGATGGGCTGGGACATGGCAGGGATGTGGTGCTGGGTCAATGGTGGCACTTGATGACCTTAAAGGTCTTTCCCCAAGCAAAAGGATTCTCTGAACTTCTTCATCTTGGTGAGGCACTTAACTGTCTGGAAAAATGTCACTGCTGAAGAACATCCTCCAAAGGTGTCTTGAAAATGAATAAGAAATGTTTTTTTCTCTCAGTCTTCCCAGCTCCTGAGGAGCCTCCCAGAACTGCCCACCCAATAACAACAGCAGCAGCTGACAGGGCACAGGAGGGGCAGAAATGTGCCTTCTGCTCAGTGTTGTTACCATGAGCCAGGAGAGGAGGTTACTTCAGGCTCAAAAAATGAGGTTACTTCAGGCTCAAAAAATGAAGCTTCTGAGGAGAACCTCAGCACAAGTCCCTGGAACAGGCTGCTGGGGAGGGGTTGCCATTTCTGGAGTGCATAAAGACCACAGCTGGACCTTGCTGGGACTCAAGGATGAAGAAGCCAAAGAGTTTTCCCCCTTCCAGAGGAAAATGAGATCAATCCCCTGCCAAGAGGCCCCACAAGCACCAGATTTTACCTCCCACCTCTGAAGCTCCAGCTCAGAGTCCTCTGCAGAGGACAAGCTGGACAACCCAGCAGAAACATCACAAGCTGCTCTGGGTTAAGACTCAAGCTATGTTTAGTACATGTGGTGTTGAGTTCCTTCCTATCTGGCTTTACAGCATTAGTTGACCTTCCCAGGAACATCTCCATGTCTCTGTGTCTCTTTCCCAGCACCAGATCCCAAGGTCATTCCCTGTTCAAAGCAGCCAGAGGTTGGAGCTCTGCTGTGACCTGCTCCTCAGTGACACCCCACAGAAACCTCCTGCCCTGGATACTCTGATGCTCTGGGGGACAGAGATGGGGAAGAAATTCCTGAGCCCCTTCTGTAGAAAACAAGTGAGCTTTTTCTTTGGGATATTTCCAACCTGCATGCAGCTGAAGCTTGGAGTAACCACCTGCAGATCAGAGATGGTTCCTTGGTAGGTCCAGGAAAAATTTATTCTGCTTCTAAGCCATAAAAAAGCAGCTCACCTACCCAGGCTACTGCTGGGGAAAGCGTCCAGTTTGTCACCTCCACCTTGGTACCCACTCAAGTGTTTGCTGTCCATACAGACACCAACTGATGTGATGGCTCTTGAAGGAGAAAGGTTTCAGAGCAATGCTCATGAGTGGAACAATTGAACAGTCTGGAGAAGAGAAGGTTGTGGGGAGCCCTTGGAGCAGCTCCCAGTGCCTGAAGGGGCTCCAGGAAAGCTGGGGAGGGACTTTGGGCAAGGGCCTGGAGGGAGGTGCCAAGGAGAGATGGTTTCAAAGTGGAAGAGGGGAGCTGGAGAGGAGCTGGGAGGGAGAAGTGAGGGTGGGGAGAGCCTGGGAGAGGTTTCCTGGAGAAGCTGTGGGTGGTGGGAATGTTGGAGTTGAGGTTGGATGGGGTTGGAGCCCCCTGGGCTGGGGGAGGGGTCCCTGCCCATGCAGGGGGTGTGGATGAGCTGGAGAACAGGGGGTGAGAGGAGACCTCCTGGCTTTGTACAGCTGCCTCAGGAGAGGTTGGAGTGAGGAGGGAAAGAGCCTCTGCTCCTCTGGGATGGGATAGGAGCAGGGGGAATGGATGGAAGCTGCTCCAGGGGAGGTTTAGGTTGGATGTTAGGAAAGATTTTTTCACTGAGAGGGTTGTGATTGGGCCATTGGAATGGCCCAGGACAGTGGTGGAGTTCCCTGTCTCTGGAGGTATTTAAAAAGCATTTGGACCTGGTCCTTAAGGACGTGGTTCAGTAGTTGGATTGTGGTGTTGGTCAAAGGTTGGGCTGGATGAGCTTGGAGGTCTCTCCCAACCTAATCCATTCCGGGATTCTGGGATTCTGTGATCTTTAAGGTCCCTCTCCACCCACACCACTCCAAGTGGATGGACCCATCAGACCTACCTTTCCTGCAGGTCATGGAGAGACTGCTCAGCTCTGTGGAGTCCCTCCAGGTCCTTCATCATCTTCTTCATGTGCTCCTTGGAATACCGGTTCTGGATGTAGGCAAACCAGCAGCCCCCCACGCCGATGACGATGGACACCACCAACATGAAGTCCTTCAGGTGGTTGTGCCGAGTCACTGGAAGGGAACCAGAAACCATGGGAGGAGGAAGAACCTGGGGATTAACCCCACAGTGCTTCCCCCACAACAGAGCTGGAAACACGGGAAGGGAAGAGGATGTTAGAAGAAATCGTGGCTCAGGTTTCACCAGGAGAAAAGAGAAGTGGTGTCACCACTGAGGGGAAAAAAAACCAAGCTTGAGAACTTTTATTGTATTTGAATGTGGAAACATATGCTATGATTCTACTTGTGGCTGAGCCAGCAGAAGGCTTTGCTGACCCAACCAGATCTGGAGAGGCTGCAGAGCTGGGCAATGAAGTTCAATAAGTATGGAACCAAAATCATGGAATGTTTGGGGTTGGAAGGGACCTCTGGAGTAGAGTCCTGGAGTAGGGACCTCAACTGTAGAGTCCTGCAGCTGGGAGGAATAACCCCAACCAGCAGGACAGATGAGGGAGATCCTGCTGGAGAGCAGCTCCATGGAGAAAGCCCTTGGAGTCCCAAGGACAGGAAATTCCCCAGGGGTCAGCAATGTGTCCTGGTGGCCAAGAGGCCAATGGTGTCCTGGGGGCATCAGGAAAAGTGTGTCCAGCAGCTCCAGGGAGGTTCTGCTCTGCTCTGCTCTGCTCTGCTCTGCTCTGCTCTGCCCTGGGGAGAGCACCCCTGGAATCCTGGCTCCAGTTTGGGGCTCCCCAGTTGAGGAGAGACTGGGATCTACTGGAGAGAGGCCAAGGGAGAGCTGGGAGGGTGCTGAAGGGCCTTGAGCATCTCTGCTGGGAAGAAAGAGTGAGAGCCCTGGGGCTGTTGAGGCTGGAGAAGAGAAGGCTGAGAGGGGATCTGCTGAATGTCCATCAATAGCTGAGGGCTGGGGGGCAAGAGGAAGGGGACAATCTCTGCTCTGCCTCCCAGCCCACCAGCACCTGGAAACTCCAGAACAGCTTCAAGGTGAACCAGGGACTCAACCATGGGATCCCAGCACAAGGAGGCTGAAACACAAACCTTGCAGCAACCTCTGATGTAGCACAAATGTGAAGGAAGAAGAGAAACAGCTTCCTCCTCCCAGAGAAGTTCTCCTGCTCATTCCCACCCTTTCCAGCTGCTACTGCCAGAGAGTTTTTCCAGGAGCTATGTTCTTTCTTCGAAGCAGATGAAAAATAGCTTGGCAACATCCCAGCCCCTGGCCCTTACTGTTTCTCAGCCAGGAAAAGTGCTCTGGAGAAAACCCAAGTAGCACCTCTCCCCTCCATTGTCTGACAAGCTGGGAGAGGTGGGGTTGTTCAGCTGGAGAAGTGAAGTGAAGTGAAGCAAGAAAAGGAAGAGAAGAGAAGAGAAGAGAAGAGAAGAGAAGAGAAGAGAAGAGAAGAGAAGGGAAGAGAAGAGAAGAGAAGAGAAGAGAAGAGAAGAGAAGAGAAGAGAAGAGAAGAGAAGAGAAGAGAAGAGAAGAGAAGAGAAGAGAAGAGAAGGGAAGAAGAGGAGAAGAGGAGAAGAAGAGAAGAGGAGAAGGAGAAGGTTGTGGGGAGCCCTTGGAGCAGCTCCCAGTGCCTGAAGGGGCTCCAGGAAAGCTGGGGAGGGACTTTGGGCAAGGGCCTGGAGGGAGGTGCCAAGGAGAGATGGTTTCAAAGTGGAAGAGGGGAGCTGGAGAGGAGCTGGGAGGGAGAAGTGAGGGTGGGGAGAGCCTGGGAGAGGTTTCCTGGAGAAGCTGTGGGTGGTGGGAATGTTGGAGTTGAGGTTGGATGGGGTTGGAGCCCCCTGGGCTGGGGGAGGGGTCCCTGCCCATCCAGGGGTGGCACTGGGTGGTCTTTAAAGCCCTTACCCTCCCAACCCAGGCTGTGACTCAGCCAAAACTCGTGTCCCAGCAGCAGAGCTGGCACCCCCAGGGCTGCCCAGTCAGGGCAGGAATCTCACCTGGGAGGTGGAGCCCTAAAGACAGAATAAAAGTCACCAGGGCATGGGGGGGCCCAGGAGAGCTTCTCACCAGACCTTGGGGACAGTGCTGGGTGTCCCCTGATGGCTCTGGGGGTTCTTTCTCCCCCAGGGAGGGAGGGAACCTTTCTCCAAAGGCTGAGCAGCCATCCAAGCCCTTCCTCCCCTCACCTCCACAATCTCCACCCCCTGATCCATCACCTAACACACTGCAGGGGAGTTCAGTCACTCCTTGCAAACATTGGCTCCAAAAATCCAACAGTAAAGAAACAAAGAAGGAGACTGCTGGCCCCGTTCCCATCCCGGATGGATTATCACAACATCCTCTTCCTGAGGAGCAGCTCCTGGCAAGTGGCTGCAGATCCCTCATTTCGAATCCCTTGGGTGCTGGGAGGAGCTGGCTGGGCTGACCTGTTCAGGTGGTTTGGTTTTTTTTTTGCCACCCTCCCACACCTCTTCCAGCTTTTATCTCATCCAGGGTTTTCTCCACCACCACCTCCTGCTCCCCCCAGCCTGTGTCAGGCTGGGACCTGAAGGCAAAGTGAAAAAGTGGCAGAGAAAAAACATCTCCCAGCCCCATCTCCAGCTGCTTCATTCCCTTCCTCTGCTGATCCTGCCCAGCTCCACCAACTACCACCCAACCACCCCCATCCCTCCTCCCCAGCAGCTCTGCTCAGGATGAGAGGATGAGGGAACTCCAAGGAGTCCTCAGCTTGGGTGTGGATGGAGACCTTGGGCTTCCTAGAACTTTTCTTCATGAGACAGAGCATCAGGGGCTCCATTCCTGGGAGGAAATGGATGGGCAGTAAAGGCTGAACTGAGCCATGTTGGCTTTTTTTCTGCAGTTCTCCAAGGAGAAAAGAAATCTCCAGACCATGGGAAGGATTTGGTTGCTCTGAGCAAGGAATTGGCCTCATCCCACCAAGTGAGGCCAGAGCCAGGACCCCCACCTCACTCACTGCTTCAAAGTGATCCAAAGAATGGTTAAAACAGATCAAATTAATCTGGAACTGAACAATTCTACCCAGTGGCTGGAGACTCCTACACTGAGAAAGCTCCTGAGATATTTCAGATCCAGCCCCCAGTGCTGAGCACAGAACAGAGGCTGCAGGATGAAATCCTCAACTTTGCAACCAGACTTTGGGACAAATCCAGGTTGGGTGGAGAAAGGATGGAGAGCCCTGAGGAGGAGGACTTGAGGGTGCTGAGTGAGGAGAAGCTCAACATGAACCATCAGAGACAGCTGTGTCCTGGGCTGTGTCCCCATCAGGGTCACCATCAGTGTCCCCATCAGTGTCACCAGGGAGGAGATTGTCCCCCCTGGGGTAAAGCTGTGTCCAGCTCTGGGGTCCCCAGCAGCAGGAGGACACGGAGCTGCTGGAGCCAGTGCAGAGGAGGTGATGGAGCTGCTGGGAGGGCTGGAGCAGCTCTGGAGCCAGGGGGAGAGAGTTGGGGGTGTTCAGGCTGGAGAAGAGAAGGAGAAGGTTGTGGGGAGCCCTTGGAGCAGCTCCCAGTGCCTGAAGGGGCTCCAGGAAAGCTGGGGAGGGACTTTGGGCAAGGGCCTGGAGGGAGGTGCCAAGGAGAGATGGTTTCAAAGTGGAAGAGGGGAGCTGGAGAGGAGCTGGGAGGGAGAAGTGAGGGTGGGGAGAGCCTGGGAGAGGTTTCCTGGAGAAGCTGTGGGTGGTGGGAATGTTGGAGTTGAGGTTGGATGGGGTTGGAGCCCCCTGGGCTGGGGGAGGGGTCCCAGATGATCTTGAATGGATGGTCCTGAAGGTCCCTCCAACCCAAAGCAGTCTGGCAGTGGATGGTTTGCCAGCATGAGGACTGTACTTGCTCTTCTCTGTTGAGAAGCCATGGAGAAGACCCTCTGCAGGACAAACCCATCTCCTCCCAGGTCAGGAGTGACTTTCCAAGGCAGAGCAGTGGGCAAGGCTGCAATCAGTGACAGCAGAGCTGTCCTGGCTCCACACACCTCTCCTGGAAGAGCTCCTGGTTCCATGCAGAGGGCACCAGGCAGCAGGGTGCTGGGCAGGAGCTCCAGGAGGACATGAGCTCTGCACCCCTGGCCTGCACTCAACTCCCCAAAGACTTTCTTCAAGCAGGAAAAAAACAAAAAAAAAGCCTTTTTTTCATGTTCAACACCCAACTTCCACCTCTGCCTGCACAAGGAGGGACAGGACCTGTCTCTCCCACCACAGTTCTCCATCTTCCTACCCACCAAGGGTTGTGCTGTCACCCTTCAAGGTGTCACCCAGCCAAGGCAACCCAAGAGAATCTTTCTCCTCTCCATTTTTTTCTTCCTTCTTCATTTTTTCCTTCTTGTTTCTCAGCTCCACCCACCAGGAACCTGGTGCTCTTCCAGCTTTTCAGCCTCTGCAGCTCACACCACAGGGGACAGGAGCCAACCCCAGGGCCAACGGGGGGGCTGTGGGGTGGAGGCTGTTACAGCCCAAGCTCTTGGATTGTTTTTCCTCGGGTTTTATTGCCACTTAAATCACACCCCGTGTCTCTCTGCTGGCACAGGCTGTTCTCCTCCATCACTTCTGCCTTCTTCTGCTCCACTGCTCCTGCTCCACCTCACCCCTTCCCTGCCAGCACCCGCCGGGCGGGCAGCAGTGGAGGGAAAGAAATGTACAACCAGAAAAACCATACTGTTATTTTTTTTTTTTCCTTTGGAAGGGACTGAACAGGATTATACAGCAGTTGGATCAATGTCCTCTCAGATCCACAGTGCTGGGTTCATGTTCTGAAACCCAGAACCCCCCCCAGGTCCTGGGGGCATCAGCAGAAGCCCAGAGAGCATTGAGGGAGGGGATTCTCCCCCTCTGCTCTGCTCTGCTGAGACCCCCCCTGGAGTCCTGTGTCCAGTTGTGGAGTCCCCAGCATCAGAAGGACACAGAGCTCCTGGAAGGTGTCCAGAGGAGCCACTGAAATGCTCAGAGGGCTGAGCACTCCCTGGGAAGCCAGGCTGAGGGATTGGGGGTGTTCAGCCTGGAGAAGAGGAGGCTCCCAGGTGAGCTCAGAGCAACCTTCCAATATCTGAAGGGGCTACAAGAAAGCTGGGGGAGGGCTTTGGACACGGGGGGGTAGGGAGAGGACAAGGGAAATGGGTTAAAACTTGGAGAGAAAGAGGAGATTGAGGTTGGAGATGGGGAAGAAATTCTGGAATTTGAGGGTGGGGAGAGACTGGAACAGGTTGAGAGAGTTGGGGGTGTTCAGTCTGGAGGAGAGAGGAGAGGAGACCTTGGAGCTCCTTCCAGTGCCTGAAGGGGCTCCAGGAAAGCTGGGGAGGGACTTGGGACAAGGGCCTGGAGGGATGGGATGAGGGGGAAGGGTTTCCAGCTGCAAGAGGGGAGATGGAGAGGAGATGGGAGGGAGAAATCCTTGAATTTGAGGGTGCTGAGCCCCTGTCCCAGGGTGCCCAAGGAAGCTGTGGCTGCCCCATCCCTGGCAGTGTCTCAGCCCAGGTTGGATGGGGTTGGAGCCCCCTGGGCTGTGGGAGGGGTCCCTGCACATCCAGGGGTTGGAACTGGAGGAGCTGGAAGGTCCCTTCCAACCCAAATCAGTCTGGGATTTGATGATCCTCTGAAGAGAGGGCTGACCAGAGGCCTCAAACCACCCCAAGAGGAATTCTCTGAGCTGCTGAATCCACCACTGCTTCTCCAGCAGAAAAGGCCACCAAGAACTTCCCAAACCTGCTGAGTGCCATTGCCTGCTGCAATCCACCCTGTCACAATCCCTTCCTTAATGAACCAGCCCTGGATCAACGTCTTCTCAGCAGGCAGCCCCATGGAGGGGACACAAACCCAGGCAGTTACCCTAAAGCCACCAACATCACCTTCTCAGCAGCGTCACCTCTCTGCTCCAGTGGAAAGTTTAATGGGGTTTTTCCTCCCCTCACCCACCCCATGCATGGGCAGATGGCAAAAATCTCTTCAGCAACCCTTCCTGACGTGGAATGACCCAGTGGGGACAGCTGACTGCTCCCTTTCATCTCCTTGGGTCACGTCCCAGTTGCCAGCAGAGCCGTGTGGTGACACGGAACCAACCACATGGAACAGTTGTGAATCCACACCCCTGACCAGTCCTTCCCTTTGTCACTTTACAGTGTCCAAGAACTGCCTGAAAAGTTCCCCCTCTGGGCATGGGAGCCTCCAGCCCTTGGTGGATGAGCAGTGACCACAGCACTCGCCCCCTGTGACCACCAAAAAGCTTGGGGCACAGGCTCCAAAAAGCAAACTGTGCCCTAAAGGATGTGGGGTTTAAAATAATCAGGAGGAAAAACATCTCATGGATGAACCCAGGCTTCTAATTGTCTCAGCTGACATCCCATCCAACCTTCATAATCCCAGAATCCCGGGAGGTGAGGTGGGAAGGGACCTGCAGGATCCCCTGCTCCAACCCTCCTCACATCACTGTTGATCTGAGATGTCCCAGCACCCCCTCCAGCTGAGACTGCAAACTTCCCAGAGTGGGGGAATCCCCCCCTTCCCCTGGGAGACCATTCCAGGGTCTGACTGTCCTCAGGGGAACAATTTTCCTCCTGTGTCCAATGGGAATCTCCCCAGGAGCACCTCGTGCCCATTGCCCCTTGTCCATGGGGTGCTTGGGAACAGGGACCCTGCAGCTGCTTTGTAGCCCCATCCAAGCTCTGTTCATGGGGACAGGGTCTCCCCTCAGCCTCCTCTGCTCCAGGATCAACAACTCCAGAGCCCTCAGATGCTCCTCACAACTTCTCCACAACCTTCTCCCTGATCTCCATCCCCTTCTCCATGTCCTCCAGCCCCTCCTCCTTGCTCCTCAGCCCCTTCCCCAGCTCCATTCCCTTCTCTGGACTCTCTCCCACCCCTCAATCTCCTCCTTGTCCCTGAGGACCCCAGAACTGACCCCAGGACTCGAGGTGCCTCCTCAGCAGTTCCCAGCCCCCTGGGCTGGGGTTGGGGTCCCTGCCCATGCAGGGGTGGCACTGGGTGGGCTTTAAGCTCCCACCCATTCCATGACTCTCTTGATTCTATGGTTTTACCCTGTGAACAGGGGAGATCCCAGCTGGACTCTGGGTCCCACCAAGCCCATCAGAGGCAGGAGGCCTCTGGGCTGCAATAAATCCAGAGCAACCTGCTCCTGGGTCAGGGTCCTTCTCCCAGGGATGATTTTCCTGGCTGAGTTCCCTTCTCCCAGATGACTCTGATGTCTGAGCAGACACAGATCTCTTGATGGATAGTCAGATAGTTTTGGTACTTACAGAGAGGAGGCCCAAAGAGCACGGTGTCCAAGGCCTTGAGCTGCAGCTTCTGCCTGTGGCTGCGGTCGGTCATTTTCAGGACACTTCCCATCATGGTGACATTGTTCACTGCCAGCCTGCAACCAGAAACAGAAAGAGGTGTGAGCAGATCCATGGATCCATGGCCAACCCAACAGGAGTCATGGGGAGCCTAGAGGAGGAGAAGTCCCCTACAGGTTGGGGAAGACTTGGACAAGACCTCAAAGATCATCAAGTCCAACCATCAACCCAACCCAACCCAACCCGACCGTGTCCTCAAGGGCCCCCTCTACAAATTCTCTGAATCCCTCCAGGGATGGGGACTCCACCACAGCCCTGGGCAGCCTGGGCCAGGGCCTGACCACTATTTCAATGGAGAAATTGTCCAAAATATTCAACCTAAAAAGAAACTGAAAATTAATTTCCATTGATCCTGCCAACCTCTTACTGATTTTCACCAAAAATTATTTTCTGGTATCCTGCCCACCACTAATTGATTTATTTTTAAACCAAAGCTCCAACTGCCTTTGACACCTCACTTCACACCCCTGGGACCACACTTCACTTCTTCAAGCTTCAAACTTGAAGAGGGGAGACTGAGGTTGGAGATGGGGAAGAAATTCTGGAATTTGAGGGTGCTGAGCTCCTGTCCCAGGGTGCCCAAGGAAGCTGTGGCTGCCCCATCCCTGGCAGTGTCTCAGCCCAGGTTGGATGGGGTTGGAGCCCCCTGGGCTGTGGGAGGGGTCCCTGCACATCCAGGGGGTGGAACTGGAGGAGCTGGAAGGTCCCTTCCCACCCAAACCAGTCTGGGAAAAAGCCACACACCACCCACTGCCTCAAAAACCTCACTTTACTCCTAATTTACTCCCCCTTCCCAACCTGATGACATCCCTGTGTCTGTGACAAGAATCTTGACCCAAAAAGCTGCACTGAGGTCTTTTCAAACCCATCACAAGTTGAGAGCAGAGTTTGTCCTGAGGAACTGCTCTGGTGAAACACCACGGGGTGTGGACTCACACCAGTGCAGGGACACACAACCAGTAACACCTGAACTGGGAATGTCAATGCTGCTTCAATGGCAGCTGGCAGTGGAGATGCTGCTGTGCTGAGGGGGGAGGACAATGGTGGGGAAGCTCCAGGCCTGATGAGGGCATTAGAGACATTTCCCCTGTGAGGAGACCCTGGGGGCCTGGAGATTTTCAGTCTGGAGAAGACTGAGGGGGGATCCTCACAACACTTCCAAGGGTGGGTGTCAGGAGGAGGGGACAAATCCTTCTTCTGTGACAGGACCAGGGGCAAGGGGCACAAACCTGACCATGGGAAGGAACTTCCAGCTCCAGATGAGGAGGAACCTCTGGACTTTGAGGCTGGCAGAGCCCTGGCCCAGGCTGCCCAGAGAGGGGCTGCAGTCTCCTTCTCTGGAGACATTCCCAACCCCCCTGGACACCATCCTGTGCCCCCTGCTCTGGGATCAGCAGCTCCAGAGCTCCCTTCCCAACCATGCTGTGATTCTGTGAGAGAAACCAGCATGGAGAGCACTCAAGGCCACCTCATTTCATAGAACCAAAGAATGTTCAGGGTTGGAAGGGACCTCTGGGGATCCCCCAGCCCAACCCCCTGTCCCAGCAGGATCACCCAGGGCAGGACACAAAGAACACATCCAGGGGGGTTGGAAAGGCTCCAGAGAAGGAGACTCCAGAACCTCTCTGGGCAGCCTGGGCCAGGGCTCCCTCAGCCTCACAGCCAAGAAGTTTCTCCTCATCTGGAGCTGGAACTTCCCATCTTCCAGCTTTGGATTTGGACACCAGCTCCTCCTCTCACCCACACTTGCTGAACCTCTCCCTGAAGGTGATGGCAAAGCCAACCCAAGCCCAGAGGAGGAGGAGGAGGAGGTGGCTCTGTGGACTCTGAGGATCTCAGGAGCCCCTGGGATCTGTTTGTCTCCTGGACCCATCCCAAGCAGGGATTGCACTGACCTGGGCATGGCGTGTCCACTCAGCTGCAGCTTGCGGAAGGTCTCCTCGTACTGGGGCAGCTCCACGTAGGTGATGAGCCACTGAACCACCTCATCCACTGTCCAGTTATAGACTGCAGGAGAGGCAGAAAGCAAGGACAGCACCTGAGAACCTGGGGACACCAAAACCATCCCACCAGCAAAGGCAGCAGGACTTCACAGTGGAAGCAACACAAGGACACGGAGCTGCTGGAGCCAGTGCAGAGGAGGCACTGGAGCTGCTGGGAGGGCTGGAGCAGCTCTGGAGCCAGGGGGAGAGAGTTGGGGGTGTTCAGGCTGGAGAAGAGAAGGAGAAGGTTGTGGGGAGCCCTTGGAGCAGCTCCCAGTGCCTGAAGGGGCTCCAGGAAAGCTGGGGAGGGACTTTGGGCAAGGGCCTGGAGGGAGGTGCCAAGGAGAGATGGTTTCAAAGTGGAAGAGGGGAGCTGGAGAGGAGCTGGGAGGGAGAAGTGAGGGTGGGGAGAGCCTGGGAGAGGTTTCCTGGAGAAGCTGTGGGTGGTGGGAATGTTGGAGTTGAGGTTGGATGGGGTTGGAGCCCCCTGGGCTGGGGGAGGGGTCCCTGCCCATGGCAGGGGTGGCACTGGATGTTCTTTAAGGTTTCTCCCAACCCAAACCAGTCTGGGGTTCTCTGATTAAAGAAGAAGAAATCCCTCTGGGCTGCTCCAGACAACCCCACAGCTCCTCTTTGCTTTGGTTCATTTTTTTTTTTTTTTCTGAGGTTGTTCTACACCTGAGGGGCTGCTCCAGATTGACCTCACCAGACCCCACCACAGCAAACACAACCCAAGGGCAGCCTCATGACCACAAGGTTGGGATCCACTCTGCTTCCAGCTCATGAGAAGAAGAAGAAAAACAAAACCCCACGTAATGAGGCCATCAGATAAAGGAGCTGCCTGAGGTGCAGGCCCAGGTGAGGCTTCTCCTGCACGTTTTTCACAATGTCACCAGAGGAGCCCCAGAGAGGCAACACCCAAAGTGCTGGCAGAAGTGAAATTGTTGGGGTTTCCATCACCCAAACCTCTTCCAAACAAAGACTCTTCCTCCTCACCACCTCCCCAGCCCCTGAACCATGGAACTCCAGTGAACATTCCTGCTGGCTCTGAGGACCTCACCCCCTCCTCCAGACCCATCCACCACCAAACCAGCACAGGTGGTGGAAAGAAAAAACCATTGTCAGCACGTTGAGTGAGAGATCTGTGGGAACAGGAGGAGGAGGTGACACAGCCCAAGTCACCCAGGGGGAACTTTTCTCCCCAGCTCCCTCACTGCTGGGTTTGGGGATGAGTTTTGGGAGCTCCAGAGTCCTCTGCTGATGGCACAAAGCAGGAGAGGTGGCTGAGCCAGCAGAAAGCTGGGATGCTCCCAACCAGATCTGGAGAGGCTGCAGAGCTGGGCAAAGGGGAACCTCATGAAGTTCAAGAAGTGTAGAATCAAAATCATGGAATGTCTGGGAGCAGCTCAACTGTAGAGTCCTGCAGCTGGGAGGAATAACCCCAACCAGCAGGACAGATGAGGGAGATCCTGCTGGAGAGCAGCTCCATGGAGAAAGCCCTTGGAGTCCCAAGGACAGGAAATTCCCCAGGGGTCAGCAATGTGTCCTGGTGGCCAAGAGGCCAATGGTGTCCTGGGGGCATCAGGAAAAGTGTGTCCAGCAGCTCCAGGGAGGTTCTGCTCCCCCTCTGCTCTGCTCTGCTCTGCTCTGCCCTGCTCTGCTCTGCTCTGCCCTGGGGAGAGCACCCCTGGAATCCTGGCTCCAGTTTGGGGCTCCCCAGTTGAGGAGAGACTGGGATCTACTGGAGAGAGGCCAAGGGAGAGCTGGGAGGGTGCTGAAGGGCCTTGAGCATCTCTGCTGGGAAGAAAGAGTGAGAGCCCTGGGGCTGTTGAGGCTGGAGAAGAGAAGGCTGAGAGGGGATCTGCTGAATGTCCATCAATAGCTGAGGGGTGGGGGGCAAGAGGAAGGGGACAATCTCTGTTCGGGGGTGCCCAGGAACAGGACAAGGAAGAATGGGGTGGAGCTGGAAGATGGGAAGTTCCAGCTTCAGATGAGGAGAAACTTCTTGGCTGTGAGGCTGAGGGAGCCCTGGCCCAGGCTGCCCAGAGAGGTTCTGGAGTCTCCTTCTCTGGAGCCTTTCCAACCCCCCCTGGATGTGTTCTGTGTGTCCTGCCCTGGGGGATCCTGCTGGGACAGGGGGGTTGGGCTGGGGGATCTCCAGAGCTCCCTTCCAACCTGAACATTTTATGATTCTATGATTCTATGATACCAACCATCAGGTTGCCCAGACAGGTGGGAGATGCCCCATCTCTGGAACCAATCCAGGTCAGGCTGGACAGGGATCTGAGCAATCCCATCTGGCTGAAAATGTCCCTGCTCACAGCAGGGAGGTTGGAGGGGATGATCTTTAAAGGTTTTTTCCCACCCAAATCATCCTGTGATGAACCCAGGGAGTTGTGCTGGAAATCAGACACTGCTGATGGTCACCACCTCTCATGCTTCCAGCCCAGCATCAATTGGTCCCTCTCTACACGTCCTTTCCAACAGCTACATGGAGAAAAAAAAGCCCATTTAGTGCTGTCCCAAGGGCTGCTGAGTTCAGAGCCATGCAGCCAACTTCTTAAAGGTCAACCATGAGTTGTCCAACAAATATGAGAAACATCTTCCAGCTTTAAACACTGGGAAGATGACAGAGAGGACAGAGTGAGGGCCAAGCACCAAGCAGAGGAGAGCAAGGCTGGAAAGGAAGGGAATTGTCATCTCCACATCAGCTTCAACTGGTGCTGAGCCCCTGTCCCAGGCTGCCCAAGGAAGCTGTGGCTGCCCCATCCCTGGCAGTGTCTCAGCCCAGGTTGGATGGGGTTGGAGCCCCCTGGGCTGTGGGAGGGGTCCCTGCACATCCAGGGGTTGGAACTGGAGGAGCTTTGAGGTCCCTTCCCACCCAACCCATTCTATTATTTGATTCTATGACCTTATCTGGGGCCCAGTTGGCTCCAGGATTCATAGAATCATTGGATAATTTGGGTCAGAAGGGACCTCTCAGGGTCACCTGGTCCAATCCCTGCAGTATCAGGGACACCCTCAACTGGATCAGGGTGCTCAGAGCCTCCCCAAACCTCACCCTGAACATCTCCAGGGTGAGGGAGGTGTTGGGTTCACTTATAAAGGACTGAAAGTGGAAGATGTGGGATGGGGCTTGGAGCAACCTGGGCTGTGGGAGGGGTCCCTGCCCATCCAGGGGTTGGAACTGGAGGAGCTTTGAGGGCCCTTCCAACCCAAACCAGTCTGGGATTCTATGAGCTGCCACTTGGGTGGTGTTGGCAGAGCCATTGGCTCAGGAGGGCTTCACCTCCCAAACCCAACACCTCAGAACACCCAAACCCAACACCTCAGAACACCCAAACCCACCTCAGAACGTCTCAGCATTAAGGCTTTGGGGTAATTAAGGTCCAGAAGGAGCTTTGTAGCTTACCACAGAATCATGGACTGCTTTGGTTTGAAAAAGACCTTAAAAATTATCCCAGTTCCACCCACTTCCATGAGCAGGGACACCTCCCAGGTTGCTGAAAGCCCAGGAAGAACAGAGAGAGGGTGGGAAAAGGACTGGGCTGGGAAGTGGAGGTTCTGCCACAGCAGCTCAAGCTGAGAGGTGTCAGATCCCAGCAGGGAGAGAGCAAAAGCAGAGCAAGCAAGGAAGGGACCTGGACAGCATCATGAGATGTTCTCCTCCATCCCTTAATGATTTTTCTCCCTCTTTCCCATCTGACATGAAAATAAACTTGAGGCAAAGCCATCTGCAAACAGCCAACCATGAGAAGAAATACTTCCTGCAGGAGGGACACGGGAGACAAAGCAGCTCCTTGGCACCAGCTCAAGTGGTTTGGTTGAGAACTTCCAGTACGTGGCTGCACAACTGAGAAGTCTGAGCCTGGAACACAGCTCCAGGATGACACAGAGAACCTCTGTGCTTCCAAACACCACCCCTCAGTGGGACATCCCTGATCCTGGAGGGATGGGAGGAGGGGGGAAAGGATTTCCAGCTGCGAGAGGGGAGCTGGAGAGGAGCTGGGAGGGAGAAGTGAGGGTGGGGAGAGCCTGGGAGAGTTTTCCTGGAGAAGCTGTGGCTGCTTTCCCATCCTAAGGGGGACATTCCTAATCCTCCTGGGATGGTGAGGGATGAATTAGGAAAAATTTCTTTATTGAAAGAGTGGTTGAGCATTGGAAGAGGTGCCCAGGGAGGTGGTGGAGTCCCCATCCCTAGAAGGGCTCAAAAATGTGTAGCTGTGGCACTTGGGGACATGGTTGTGATGGCAACGTGGTGGGGTTGGGTGGAGGGTTGGACCTGGTGATGTTACAGCTCTTCTCCAACCTTCATGATTCTATGGAACATTTCTTACAGCTCTGTCACAGAATCATCATGGTTGGAAAGGGCCCTCAGGACCATGGAGCCCAACCATGATTTAATAATCATCTCCTGGGTATGATCCCACTCTGCCCATTTTATTACCACCTCCAGGGATGGTGACTCCAGCACCTCCCTGGGCAGCCAAGGAAGGAGCAACCCCAAATGCCTCAGACACTCAAATCTACATCTGGAGGCATCAGTGTCCATCTCCACACCCTCCTCCACATGCTCATGGCACTGGTGTTTTTTCTGACTGGTGCTACTGGTCTGAAGTCAAAAATCCATCCTGGCACGAAGCTCCAAATTTGAAAATAAAAAGCTTAACTAGAAAGATTCCCAAAATTCCAGACTGGTTTGGGTGGGAAGGGACCTGAAACTCACCCAGTGCCACCCCTGCCATGGGCAGGGCCCCCTCCCCCAGCCCAGGGGGCTCCAACCCCATCCAACCTCAACTCCAACATTCCCACCACCCACAGCTTCTCCAGGAAACCTTTCCCAGGCTCTCCCCACCCTCACTTCTCCCTCCCAGCTCCTCTCCAGCTCCCCTCTTCCACTTTGAAACCATCTCTCCTTGGCACCTCCCTCCAGGCCCTTGCCCAAAGTCCCTCCCCAGCTTTCCTGGAGCCCCTTCAGGCACTGGGAGCTGCTCCAAGGGCTCCCCACAACCTTCTCCTTCTCTTCTCCAGTCTGAACACCCCCAACTCTCTCCCCCTGGCTCCAGAGCTGCTCCAGCCCTCCCAGCAGCTCCATCACCTCCTCTGGACTGGTTCCAGCAGCTCCGTGTCCTCCTGCTGCTGGGGACCCCAGAGCTGGACACAGCTTTACCCCAGGGGGGGACAATCCCCTCCCTGGCCCTGATGGGGACACTGATGGGGACACAGCCCAGGACAGGGGGGGTTTTGATGGCTCATGTTGAGCTTCTCCTCACCCAACACCCCCAAATCCTTGGCAGAAGATTGGGAAGAAGGAGAACTCAGTTTTTATGATCTCTCAGAAAAAGAATTCCCAAATTCTGAGGAGGGGAAGAGCAGGAGTGACACTGAGCTGACCCTGGCAGAACCAGCACGTTCCTCCTGGGAGGTACAGATGCTCCTGCCAGGGTCAGATGAAACTCAAAGTGTTCCTCACTTTTATAGCACAGGGGAAAGGAGCCCAGCAGGTGCTTTCATTTTCCACTTTTGTCTTTTTTTTTTTTTTTTTACCTTCAGATGTCTTCCAGGCCTTCCAGAGATCCTCCACACTGATGAGCTTGTCTTCTCCATGGAAGGTGCTGTGCTTGACTGTTGGGTCATGATAATTCAAGTCCTCCCTCAAGAACTAGGAGAAGAATAAACAAGGGGATTATTCTCTGAGTCATCTCTTGGGGAGAAAAAAAAGCACTTCCAAAAAAAATAAGACATCTTTCACCTTTCTTCCTTGCCATCACACCCCCAGGTTGTCACAGAGCATCAGCCTGAGATGGAGCAGCTCAGGGCTTTGATTAAAATGGCATCAACTCCCTCCTTCAGAGCACCCCAGACTGGTTTGGGTTGGAAGGGACCTTCCAGCTCCTCCAGTTCCAACCCCTGGATGTGCAGGGACCCCTCCCACAGCCCAGGGGGCTCCAACCCCATCCAACCTGGGCTGAGACACTGCCAGGGATGGGGCAGCCACAGCCTCCTTGGGCAACCTGGGACAGGGGCTCAGCACCCTCATACCAAACAATTTCTTCCTCCCATCTCCTCTCCACCTCCCCTCTTGCAGCTGGAAACCATTTCTGTGCCAGGAGAGGAGGAGGAGCAGAAGGATTTTTGGTTCAAGTGGTGGGAAGGGGCTGGGGAAGACCAAGGGAATGGCTTCATGTCTGGAGAGATGATTCTGCCTGAGGAGAAGCTGTGGCTCCAAAGCTGAGACCCAGGGCAGAAATGAGCTGGAAAAAAGGGGAATCCAGGGAAAAGGAAGGAGAGGACAAAACCCTGAAACTGGGAGTAGGGAGAAAGGAGTCACCCAGAGGCAAGGTCAGGTTTGGAGGAGATGCTGAAATGGATGAGAGCAACTGAGCTGCTCTCCTACGAACCCTCTGGAGAACCAGGTCCAGCTCTGGGGTCCCCAGCAGCAGGAGGACACGGAGCTGCTGGAACCAGTCCAGAGGAGGTGATGGAGCTGCTGGGAGGGCTGGAGCAGCTCTGGAGCCAGGGGGAGAGAGTTGGGGGTGTTCAGGCTGGAGAAGGAGAAGGTTGTGGGGAGCCCTTGGAGCAGCTCCCAGTGCCTGAAGGGGCTCCAGGAAAGCTGGGGAGGGACTTTGGGCAAGGGCCTGGAGGGAGGTGCCAAGGAGAGATGGTTTCAAAGTGGAAGAGGGGAGCTGGAGAGGAGCTGGGAGGGAGAAGTGAGGGTGGGGAGAGCCTGGGAGAGGTTTCCTGGAGAAGCTGTGGGTGGTGGGAATGTTGGAGTTGAGGTTGGATGGGGTTGGAGCCCCCTGGGCTGGGGGAGGGGTCCCTGGTGGCACTGGGGGAGCTTTAAGGTCCTTTCCCACCCAAACCAGTCTGGGATGTGCTGGTTCCATGAAGATATTTCCATTTGCAGCCCAGGTCCATGACACAAGCCCCAGGTGACGTGGTTGCTGTCCCCCCAGCTCATTAACTCGTGACCCAGTGGGAAGGTGGCAATGTCACCCAGCCCTGAGCCCCAGGGGTGGCTGCCAGGTCCCACGGGCCCCGAGCCATCAGCTGCTGCTGGGTATATTTAGCTCAGGGGAAGCAGAGAAAGGAAAAGTGATCTCCTGCAGCTTTCCCTGCACCATCACCACAACAAAACCCCCCCCAAGGACTCTGGGGTGGGGAGGATGTAGCCACCAAGGAGCCAGGATGGGGCCAGGGACCTCCTCCAACATCTTGGTCCTGCATGGGGAAGTCTGGGGAGCTCAGGGAAACCTCCAGAACAGCTTTGTCCTCAAGGGAAAAGACCAAAAAAGAGAAGGATGAAACTAAAATGAGTTGGTGAAACCCTGCCCAGCACTCCCTGCTTCTGCTGGGGCCTTCAGGCACCTCCTGCTTCTGACCAGAGCTGGGAACCAAGAGATGATTGCAGGAGGCTGCTGCCCTGACAGCTCCACGGGTGGGAGTGTGGATCTGCTGGAGGGTGGGAAGGCTCTGCACAGGGTTCTGGACAGGCTGGACCCAAGGGGTGAGGGTCTGCAGAGGGCTCTGGACAGGATGGATCCATGGGGTGACGGTCTGCAGAGGGTTCTGGACAGGATGGATCCATGGGGTGAGGGTCTGCAGAGGGTTCTGGACAGGCTGGAGCCATGGGGTGAGGGTCTGCAGAGGGTTTTGGACAGGATGGACCCAAGGGGTGAGGGTCTGCAGAGGGCTCTGGACAGGATGGACCCAAGGGGTGAGGGTCTGCAGAGGGTTCAGGACAGGATGGATCCACGGGGTGAGGGTCTGCAGAGGGTTCTGGACAGGCTGGAGCCATGGGGTGAGGGTCTGCAGAGGGTTTTGGACAAGAGGAATCCATGGGGTGAGGCCAAGTTGTGCCAGGGGAGGTTTAGGTTGGAGCTGGGGAAGAATTTCTCCCTGGAAAGGGTTGTCAGGGCCTGGCCCAGGCTGCCCAGGGCAGGGCTGGAGTCCCCATCATCCCTGGAGGGGTTTCAGACCCTGGGGATGTGGGGACGAGGGACATGGGGTGGAGATGAAGGACATGGATGGATTGGATGATCCCAAAGGGCTTTTCCAACCCAAACAACTCCATGATTCTCCATCCTGTACCATATCAGCTGCTGATGATCACATTTTCTCACCCACAAACCATTGGGAAATCCATCTCACATCCGTGTCCCCCACACCAGGAGGACTCAGGGTGTTCAGAACATCAGGCACAGGAACCCCCCCACCAGACATTGACCTCCTCACAAAGCAGCACTTCACAGAGTAAGGACTCTTCTGATCCCATCCCTGGAGACCCCCAAAGCTCAGAGTCCTGGGCACTTGGCTCTGCCTGGGCAAGGGTTGGATCAGACAATCTCCAGAGGTCCCATCAGGATCAGCTCCAGAGGTACAGGTCACATCCAGGGACACCCTCAGAGGTCCCACCCAGGACCACTTCCAGGGGTTCCCCCCAGGACCATTTCCAGAGCCTCCCCAGAACCATCTCCAGAGGTCCCAGGTCTGCAAACCACTTCATGAAGTCCCACTCAGGACCATCTCCAGAAGTCCTACCCAGACCAGTTCCAGAGGTCCCACTCAGGACCATCTCCAGAAGTCCTACCCAGACCAATTCCAGAGGTCTACAGCAGGACCACTTCCAGAGCCTATCCCAGAACCATCTCCAGAGGTCCACCCTCTCCACTTCCAGAGGTCCCACTCAGGACCACCTCCAGAAGTCCTACCCAGAGCAGTTCCAGATGTCTACAGAAGGACAAATCCAGTGGTCCACCTCAAACCATCTTCAGAAATCCCGCCCTGAGCACCTCCAGAGACCCTGGCAGACCTCTCCAAAGCAGAGGTGTGCACCCCCTCCAGAAAATAATCAATTATGGAACCATTTGGGGATTAAACAACCCCATTAAACACCAGGACCAACGTTGTTGGTTCTCATTCTCCACCTCCCAAGGCCCATGGCCAGAATGTGTCTCTCCAGTCTGCCAGGGCTGAGGACTGGGGAGCTGCATGGGCCAACTGGTGATGACAACCCAGTTGGAGCCCATGGTGGTTGGAACCACAGCTAAAACCAAGAGGTGCCATCAACAGGGATCTTCTGGAGCTTTTTCTGTCGTGGTTTTCATCTGCAGAACCTCCCACCTCCTCACCTGACTTTTGCATTTCCCCCTTGAGCCCTGGCATCCCTCCCACACCCCCGGATCTCTGCTCATCACCCCTCCTGAAGACCACCAAGCACCTGGGCAAGGGGTGACCACCTGCCCTGACTCACTGCAAAGGGACCCAAACCAACCCAGGGAGCTCAGAGCTCCTCGGGCATCTCATCCCTCATCACCACCTCCAACAGCTCAACAGGACAGGGCTGGGGTCCCCATCATCCCTGGAGGGGTCTCAGACCCTGGAGATGTGGGGATGAGGGACATGGGGTGGGGGTGGCCTTGGCAGAGTTGGGTTCATGGCTGGGTTGGATGATCTTGAAGGTCTTTCCCAACCAGAAGGATTTTGTGGTGGAGTCCCCATCCCTGGAGGGGTTTCAGAGCCCTGGAGCTGTGGGGATGAGGGTCAGGGGTTGGTGGGTTTGGCTGGAGCAATGGTTGGACTGGGTGATCTGAAAGGTCTTTTCCAACCTAAACATCTCCATGATTTGAGGACTTTTTTCTTTCCCCAACTACCAAGTTTCAGTAAAGCTGCAGAAAACTTTGGTCTTCAAACCCTCTAACGTGGCTTCAGGTGGTGGGACCAGAGGTTGAGAGGAGCCAGGAACTGCCCAAGCCACACCACAAACCTTCTTTCCTTCAGAAACCAGGCTAACAGTGTCCAAGAGACCCATCAGCCTCTCCCTGCCTCACCAGAGTTGCCCCTAAACAGCTGGAGCTGCCTTGGAGGAAGTGTGAGGAGCAGAAATAGATCACTAATTAGAAGAAGATTTCCCCAAGAGGACCGAGAGCTTTCGTCTGAATCCAGGGCACTGATGTCACCTGAAAACTTCATCAGCTTCCCCAGTGGAAAAAAGGCAATGAGGATTTAAAGGGCAGCAGAAGGGTGGTGGGCAACCAGAAACCTCAGCTATAACCCAAACCCAATGTACCCAAAGCTTCCCCCCCTCTGATGAGAAAGGGCCATAAAAAAACCCCTGCAAATACAAATACAGAAGTTCCTGACCAAGAAAAATTGGGATGGAAGAGCTGCTCTCCTGCAGCTGAGCACCTCCTGAGCTGGGACCCAGCCACACAGAGCACATCCCTCCAAAACTGATGGCTGAGGGACCCACAGCCTATAAATCCATGGGGTGAGGGTCTAAAGAGGGTTCTGGACAAGATGGATCCATGGGGTGAAGCTCTGGACATGTTGGGTCTATGGGGTGAGGGTCTGCACAGTGTTCTGGAAAGGTTGCATCCATGGGGTGAGGTTCTGCAGAAGGTTCTGTTCATGTTGGGTCCATGGGGTGAGGTTCTGGACAAGGTTCTGTTCATGTTGGGTCCATGGGGTGAAGCCAAGTGCCAGGTCCATCCCTTGGGTCACCCCAAGGCCAGGCTTGGGGCAGAGCAGATGGGAAGTGCCCAGGGGAAAAGGCCCTGGGGGGGTTGGGTGACACCCAGGACAGGAGCTCAGGGTGTGCCCAGGTGGCCAAGGTGGCCACCAAGATCCTGGATGGGACCAGCACTGGGGGGGCAGCAGGAGCAGGGCAGGGATTGTCCCCTGGGCTGGGAACTGCTGAGGAGGCACCTCGAGTCCTGGGGTCAGTTCTGGGTTGGAAAAGGGAAACTGAGGAGCTGAAGTGTGTCCAGAGATGGGCAATGGGACTGAGGAAGGGTCTGGAGAGCAAGGAGAAGGTTCTGGAGAGCATGGAGAAGGTTGTGGAGAAGTTGTGAGGAGCATCTGAGGCACCCAAGGGTGTTCTGCCTGCAGCAAAGGAGGCTGAGGGTTGGGGAACACTCGTGGGGGGAGACTTGTGCTCCATGTGCATTGGTTCAGGTGTTTTCCCAAGTGTTTTCCAGCCTTTTGGTGGAAGAGAAGGACATGGAGGGGATGGAGAGTGTCCAGAGAAGGGAACAGAGCTGGGGAAGGGTCTGGAGCAGAAGGAGAAGGTCTGGAGGGCAATGAGGAGGTTCTGGAGAGCATGGAGAAGGTTCTAGAGCACAAGAAGGTCTGGGGAGCAAGGAGTAGGTTCTGGAGAACGTGGAGAAGGTTTGGAGAAGTTGTGAGGAGCATCTGAGGGCCCTGTGGGTGCTGATCCTGGAGCAGAGGAGGCTGAGGGGAGACCTTGTGGCTCTCTGCAACCCCCTGAGAGGAGGTTGGAGCCAGGGGGGGTCGGGCTCTGCTCCCAAGGAACAAGGGATGGGACAAGAGGAACTTTTGGCACAACTCTAGTGGTGCCAGGGGAGGTTTAGGTTGGAGCTGGGGAAGAATTTCTCCCTGGAAAGGGTTGTCAGGGCCTGGCCCAGGCTGCCCAGGGCAGGGCTGGAGTCCCCATCATCCCTGGAGGGGTTTCAGAGCCTGGGGATGTGGGGATGAGGGACATGGGGTGGGGGCAGGGTTGGACTTGGATGATCCCAAAGGGCTTTCCCAACCCAAACTGACTCCACGCTCCTCCAATCACACTCCTCAGCTTTACCTCTGCTGAGCTCAAACCTTTTATTGAAGCTGCATTCAGTTTTAAACTTGCAACCAAGGTTTTGAAGCCTCTGGAGAAGGCATCCCAGGAATTTCCCTTGGTGAGCCAGCAGGAGCACTTGGCTTCTCTTCTTTCAAGGTTATCATCAGCTCCAACCCTCCCCGTGCACCCTGGAGTTGTGGTTTAGCTCCCTGGTGTGGTGGTGGGACAGCTGCCCAGGAGATTATTCCAAAGAATGTCAAAGGCTCCAATTTAAACCTCACAGAGCTCTGGGCTTGGATCTGAGCTCACTGCTCCTCCCACCCCAGCACAGTGTGGAGACAATGACCCAGCACAGAGTCATGGAGAGTCCCACACACTCCCTGACTGGGTTGGGAGAAACCTTAAAGATCACCCAGTGTCACCCCCCTGCCATGGGGCAGGGACCCCAACCCCAGCCCAGGGGGCTCCAACCCCATCCAACCTCAACTCCAACATTCCCACCACCCACAGCTTCTCCAGGAAACCTCTCCCAGGCTCTCCCCACCCTCACTTCTCCCTCCCAGCTCCTCTCCAGCTCCCCTCTTCCACTTTGAAACCATCTCTCCTTGGCACCTCCCTCCAGGCCCTTGCCCAAAGTCCCTCCCCAGCTTTCCTGGAGCCCCTTCAGGCACTGGGAGCTGCTCCAAGGGCTCCTCACAACCTTCTCTTTTCTCCTCTTTTCTCTTTTCTCCTCCCCTTCCCTCTCCTCTCCTCTCCTCTCCTCTGGATTCCCAAAGAGTTTCACCACCCCAGGAACTGGAGGGCCCTTGTGCTGGATGGATTTGCCCCATCAGCTCCACTGCTCTGACAGTTTGGGTGGGAGATGGGACCTCCCTGGACGGTTCCTTCTGAAGCTGAGAAGCAGGAATAAAGCAGCCAGGAGCTGGGCTCAGGATGGAGTGGTTGGGCAGACCCTGGAGGACAGATCCAAAGGAGGGACACGAGAGCCCTTCTGGTCCAGAAGCATCAGGTGAGCATTTTGTAAAGTCCCAACCACCCAGAGATGTTCATCAGGTTCTCCCAGGAGCTGTACAGAGCCCACACCAACACCCCCACCTCATCAGGGGAAGGGTCTCAGGCCTGGAGGTCACGTTCAGCAGAAGCTTCCAACCCCAGTGTCCTCCCCCATCCAGGAGCAGGCTGGGTCCTGGGACACCAACCCCAGGAGCTCCAGGCTTGATTCCTTCCAGGACCAAGAATTCAGCCCATTCAACAACCCCTGTCCATGGCACAGCCTCAGATGGAGGACACAGAGCTGGCACCAGACCCACAGCTCCAACCTTCACAGAATTCCTGAAGCTCTGGAGCCATCCCTCATCCCCCTGATACATCAGGATTGACAGGACAGGATGGACAGGCCAGGATGAAAAGGTCAGGATGGACAGGACAGGATGGACAGGACAGGACAGGACAGGACAGGATGGACAGGACAGGATGGACAGGACAGGATGAAAAGGTCAGGATGGACAGGACAGGATGGACAGGACAGGACAGCACAGGACAGGACAGGACAGGACAGGACAGGACAGGACAGGACAGGACAGCACAGGACAGGACAGGACAGGACAGGACAGGATGGACAGGACAGGATGGACAGGACAGGATGAAAAGGTCAGGATGGACAAGGCAGGATGGACAGGACAGGACAGGACAGGATGGACAGGACAGGATGGACAGGACAGGATGAAAAGGTCAGGATGGACAGGACAGGATGGACAGCACAGGACAGCACAGGACAGGACAGGACAGGACAGGACAGGACAGGACAGGACAGCACAGGACAGGACAGGACAGGACAGGATGGACAGGACAGGACAGGACAGCACAGGACAGGACAGGATGGACAGGACAGGACAGGACAGGACAGCACAGGACAGGACAGGATGGACAGGACAGGACAGGACAGCACAGGACAGGACAGGACAGGACAGGCGAGGACAGGACAGCACGGGACAGGACAGGACAGGACAGGACAGGATGGACAGGCCAGGATGGACAGGCCAGGACAGGACAGGACAGGACAGCACAGGACAGGACAGGACAGGACAGGCGAGGACAGGACAGGACAGGACAGCACAGGACAGGACAGGACAGCACAGGACAGGACAGGATGGACAGGACAGGACAGGACAGGACAGGACAGGACAGGACAGGACAGGACAGGACAGGATGGACAGGACAGGACAGGACAGGACAGGACAGGACAGCACAGGACAGGACAGGACAGGACAGGACAGGACAGGACAGGATGGACAGGACAGGACAGCACAGGACAGGACAGGACAGGACAGCACAGGACAGGACAGCACAGGACAGGACAGGACAGGACAGCACAGGACAGGACAGGACAGGACAGGACAGGACAGGACAGGACAGCACAGGACAGCACAGGACAGGACAGGACAGGACAGGACAGGACAGCACAGGACAGGACAGGACAGGACAGCACAGGACAGGACAGCACAGGACAGCACAGGACAGGACAGGACAGGACAGGACAGGACAGCACAGGACAGGACAGGACAGGACAGGACAGGACAGGACAGGACAGCACAGGACAGGACAGGACAGGACAGGACAGGATGGACAGGCCAGGATGGACAGGACAGGACAGGACAGGACAGGACAGGATGGACAGGACAGGATGGACCGGACAGGACAGGATGGACAGGACAGGATGGACAGGACAGGACAGGACAGGACAGGACAGGACAGCACAGGACAGGACAGGACAGGACAGGCGAGGACAGGACAGCACGGGACAGGACAGGACAGGACAGGACAGGATGGACAGGCCAGGATGGACAGGCCAGGACAGGACAGGACAGGACAGCACAGGACAGGACAGGACAGGACAGGCGAGGACAGGACAGGACAGGACAGCACAGGACAGGACAGGACAGCACAGGACAGGACAGGATGGACAGGACAGGACAGGACAGGACAGGACAGGACAGGACAGGACAGGATGGACAGGACAGGACAGGACAGGACAGGACAGCACAGGACAGGACAGGACAGGACAGGACAGGATGGACAGGACAGGACAGCACAGGACAGGACAGGACAGCACAGGACAGGACAGCACAGGACAGGACAGGACAGGACAGGACAGGACAGCACAGGACAGGACAGGACAGGACAGCACAGGACAGGACAGCACAGGACAGGACAGGACAGGACAGGACAGGACAGGACAGCACAGGACAGGACAGGACAGGCCAGGCCAGGCCAGGCCAGGACAGGACAGGATGGACAGGCCAGGATGGACAGGCCAGGCCAGGCCAGGCCAGGACAGGACAGGATGGACAGGCCAGGATGGACAGGACAGGACAGGACAGGACAGGACAGGACAGGATGGACAGGACAGGACAGCACGGGACAGGACAGGACAGGACAGGACAGGACAGGACAGGACAGGACAGGACAGGATGGACAGGACAGGACAGGACAGGACAGGACAGCACAGCACAGGACAGGACAGGACAGGACAGGCCAGGCCAGGACAGGACAGGATGGACAGGCCAGGATGGACAGGACAGGACAGGACAGGACAGGATGGACAGGACAGGATGGACCGGACAGGACAGGATGGACAGGACAGGATGGACAGGCCAGGCCAGGATGGATATCCCTGCACAGACAGGGGACTCCCAGGGGAGGGAGGGACTGGGAGAACTGCAGCTCCCAAGGGCAGCCCTGGCCTAGGAGGGAGCATCCAGAGGAGCCTGGGCAGCAGATCCAGAGAGGGGATTCTCCCTCCAGGGGCTGGAGCACCTCTGCTCCCAGGAGAGGCTGAGGGAGCTGGGACTGGGGAGAGGAGAGAGGAGAGAGGAGAGAAAAGAGAATAGAGAAGAGAAAAGAGAACAGAGAAAAAAGAAAAGAGAAAAGAGAAAAGAGAAAAGAGAAAAGAGAAAAGAGAAAAGAGAAAAGAGAAAAGAGAGAAGACTCTGGGGGGACCTTAGAGCTGCCCCCCAAGCCCTGAAGGGAACCTCCAGGAAGGCTGCAGAGGGACTTTTCAGAAGAGTGTCCAGCCACAGGACAAGGGGAAATGGTTTTCAGCTGAAGGAGAAGAGGTTCAGGCTGGAGCTGAGGAAGAAGTTCTTCAGGAGGAGGGTGGGGAGAGCCTGGGAGAGGTTTCCTGGAGAAGCTGTGGCTGCCCCCTCCCTGGAGGTGTTCAAGGCCAGGTTGGATGGGCTTGGAGCAACCTGGGCTGGATGAGAGGTGTCCCTGGGCATGGCAGGGGGGTTGGAGGAGAGGAGCTCTCAGCTCCCTCACAACCCAAACACCTCGATGAGTCTGTGATGTTATCAGCTGAAATCTTCAAGGGCAAGACAACAAAGATTTGTTCCCCTTTTTCCAGCAGCACTCTCACATTCATGGGAATTCTGTCCCAGAATTATCAGAGTTGGAAGGGGCCTCCAGAGATCACCCCATCCTGTTCCATCTGGGGTGCTGGAAGAAGATGTGGAACAGCAGAAGGTGGAGGACACCCCAGGCAGTGGCTTTGCTCAGCAGTGACTCAGAGGCTCCATCACAGTCAGATTTGTTTCCCAGCCCCACAATTTAGAAAAGAAAGGAATAAAATGATAAATCCAGAGGTCAAGAGATCTTCTGGTTACTCAGTGATCAGCCATCAACTGATGATGCTTTGCCTGGAGAAAAATAAGTGGCTGGAACCCCCCCCAAGCACAGAAGAAAAGGCACCCAGATGGAAGAGCAGGGCACAGAAATGGACTGTTTGGATCAGAACCTTGGCTCCAGGTGGCACATTGCTTCCTCTGCCAGATCAGGGTGGAGTCTGAACATCTCCATTGCACAGAATCCATAACCTGGGATTCTATAATCACAGAATGCCAGGACAAGAGGTGAAGGGCACAAACCTGACCATGGGAAGGAACTTCCAGCTCCAGATGAGGAGGAACCTCTGGACTTTGAGGCTGGCAGAGCCGTGGCCCAGGCTGCCCAGAGAGGGGCTGCAGTCTCCTTCTCTGGAGACATTCCCAACCCCCCTGGACACCATCCTGTGCCCCCTGCTCTGGGATCAGCAGCTCCAGAGCTCCCTTCCCAACCATGCTGTGATTCTGTGAGAGAAACCAGCATGGAGAGCACTCAAGGCCACCTCATTCCATAGAACCACAGAATGTTCAGGTTGGAAGGGATCTCTGGGGATCCCCCAGCCCAACCCCCCTGTCCCAGCAGGATCCCCCAGGGCAGGACACACAGAACACATCCAGGGGGGTTGGAAATCTCCAGAGAAGGAGACTCCAGAACCTCTCTGGGCAGCCTGGGCCAGGGCTGCCTCAGCCTCACAGCCAAGAAGTTTCTCCTCATCTGGAGCTGGAACTTCCCATCTTCCAGCTCCACCCCATTCTTCCTTGTCCTGTTCCTGGGCACCCCTGAACAGAGATTGTGCCCTTCCTCTTGCCCCCCAGCCCTCAGCTCTTGATGGACATTCAGAGATTCATAGAATTTCAGGGGTTGGGAGGGATGAACCCCCTGCCAGAGCAGCACCAAACCTGGGGCAGTTCTCTCAGAAATGAAAATCTCCATGGACGGAGACTCCAGCACCTCCCTGGGCATCCTGTGAGAGCAGAGCCCTGTCCTGGGTCAGAGCAGTGAGGAGGGGGAGACTCCAGGCCCCCCAGCACCCACCTCATCACTCTCCTCCACGTCCACGTTGCCGTTGGCGTCGTCGTCCATCTGCTTGTGGATGTTGCGGACGGCCTCGAAGCTGAGCTGCTCCTCCTCATCCTGGCACAGAGCTTTGTCAATGCGGCAGAACTCTGCTGGGGCAAGAGAAAAACAGCCCTCTCAGGATGGCTGGAAAGTGTCCCCATCCTCTCATCTCACTGAGCTCTCTCCTCCTGTCAGGGGAGCCAGGGGAGAAGCTCTGGAGCCAGGGGCAGTTCAGCCTGGAGAAGAAGGAGAAGGAGAAGGAGAAGGAGAAGGAGAAGGAGAAGGAGAAGGAGAAGGAGAAGGAGAAGGAGAAGGAGAAGGAGAAGGAGAAGGAGAAGGAGAAGGAGAAGGAGAAGGAGAAGGTTGTGGGGAGCCCTTGGAGCAGCTCCCAGTGCCTGAAGGGGCTCCAGGAAAGCTGGGGAGGGACTTTGGGCAAGGGCCTGGAGGGAGGTGCCAAGGAGAGATGGTTTCAAAGTGGAAGAGGGGAGCTGGAGAGGAGCTGGGAGGGAGAAGTGAGGGTGGGGAGAGCCTGGGAGAGGTTTCCTGGAGAAGCTGTGGGTGGTGGGAATGTTGGAGTTGAGGTTGGATGGGGTTGGAGCCCCCTGGGCTGGGGTTGGGGTCCCTGCCCATGGCAGGGGTGGCACTGGATGTTCTTTAAGGTCCCTTCCAATGCAACCTATTCTAGGATTCTGTGGTTTGGGGTTTTTTGCTCATTAAAACCCCAACCTAAGGCACCTCAGCTCCTCCTACCACGTTGGAACTAACCCCAGGTCCCATGGGGCACCCACGTCCCCAGCAGGCAGAACCCAGGTGGGGATTGGATGGACATGGGAGACTCCATCTCTTCATCCAGATCCTCCACACCATCCATCATGATCAATGACCATGATTCCACAGAGAATGATCCATGGTGCTACAGCTCCTGGGTTTGCAGAGCCCTGGCTGAGCCCTGCAGATGTCACCTTGGTGCTGTCCTTCCCCACAGGACCAACCAACAGCCTGAGCTCTCTCAGACCCCAGAGAGCAGAAGGTCCCAGGCGGCTCTTCTCCAGGTCAGGACCATCAGCTCCTCCACCTCCCTGGGCCTCCTGGTGCTCCTGGGGCAGGCCTCACAGCCAGGCTTTCTGCCACCCCCTTGGCAGGAGAAGGGGAGGACTTCCAGCTGTATTTTAGCCTCATTATTTATATGTATTTTAGCTCATTTCATGAGCTTCATTTCTCACTTGGAGATTGTTAGTGTTGGCCCAGTGTCTGGTGAGGAGGTTCTGAGAGCCCCTGGTACATTTATATAACACATCAATTACAGAAAGAAGTCGCCCTCCCCGCCCCCCCTTGACTATGGAATGGATTTTTCTGGCTGGTTTTCACATTTTTTTTTCTATATATATTTCAATAGTAACACTTTAAATTTTCCTTCCTGCCTGAGTCCACCAAACGTGGCTGCTCCATCCCTCTGGTGATCAGGGATGGAGACAAAAGGCACCAAGCACTGAAAAAACTGCCCCAGAAGGGTGATGGGAGTCAAGAGAAAGCCTTTTTTTGTCTCCCCAAGGGCCATGTCAGATCTCCTGGAAGCAGATCATGGATCAGAATTATCCAGGGGGGGGCTCTGAAAAGCAGGTCCTGGGCTGGCTCCAGGTTGGGAGGTCCCATGTTGAACAAAGCAAAGAGAGAACCTGGGAGAAAACTCAGCAGCAAAGCCCAAATTCCTTACAAACTCTGAGATGATCCTCTCAAGATTGGATGAGCTCCTTGATGAGACAATGAGATGGTTCTGCCCCATCCCTGAAATGCTGAGGGTTGGGTTGGCCTGGAGGGATGGGAGGAGGGGGAAGGGTTTCCAGCTGAAGGAGGGGAGATGGAGAGGAGCTGGGAGGGAGAAGTGAGGGTGGGGAGAGCCTGGGAGAGGTTTCCTGGAGAATTTATGGATGCCTGGAAGCGTTGAAGTCCAGGTTGGATGGGCTTGGAGCCCCCTGGGCTGTGGGAGGGGTCCCTGCCCATCCAGGGGGTTGGGACTGGATGAGCCTGAAGGTCCCTCCCAACCCAACCCATTTCTGTGGCTCCTTCACCACTTGGTGCTTAGGGATGTGGTTTAGTGGTGTCCTGAGGAGAAGTTTTTGGTGGGACTGAGCAGTCCTAAAGGTCTCTTCACCTCACACCAATCCTATGATTCCTTCTCTCATTTTATTTTATTTGGGGATAATAATATTGAATATTATTCAATATATAATAATTCAATATATTACTGTGTATATTTGGGATATTGGAGGTTGGACCTCAGAGCTCTTTTCCAACCCCCATTCTATGAGGGGACACCTGGAGTCAGAGCCTCTGCTTAGACCTGGGAAAATTAAAATATTTTGGACAACAAAGTGCCAGAAGTGAGGCAGCAGCCCCAGGAGCAGAGGGTGGCAGGAAGGGTGTGAGAAACGGTGGCAGCTGAGGAGGGGGAAGTGCAGAATTTCCCTGCTGGGGAGTGCCAGGAAACCTCCATCCTCCTACAGCATCTCCAGGGACAGAGGGAGCCCGGGAGGGTGACCAAGGTGTTGGCCAAGGACTCCCCAACAATTTGTGGGGTTGTCCTCTCCTGCCCTGCAAGGCTCTGCTCCCTCCACAGCTGTTTTCAGATGTCCCTGCAGAAACGTCCCCATATCCCTGCAGAAACGTCCCCAAATCCCTGCAGAAATGTCCCCAAATCCCTGCAGAAATGTCCCCATATCCCTGCAGAAATGTCCCCAAAGTGGGGTTGGTCACCCAGCGTGGGAGATTTTGGGGGGAGGTTTTTTTCTCCAATGATCTCAGGGAGAAGAGAGCAAGCCCAAGGGGTGGGGGTGGCTGCTGCCTCTGGAGTGGACTTTGGAAGGAAAACTGAAACTGGGATAGGAAGTGTCTCCCAAAATCCCCACGTGGCCACCTCAGCCCCGGCCTGGAAGGTGGCAGCACCCCAGGAAAGTTGAGCTCACAGGAAGGGAAGGTCATGGTGTTGGAAAACAAAGAGCAACTGATGTCACCACCCTGGGTTTGTGCAAGGCATCTGGCACCGTCCCACTGCCTCTCCAAACCAGAAGTGGAGCTGACAGATGGGTGCTGCACCCACAGAGCTGTGCCCAAGGCTTGGGTGCCCAAGGCTTGGGTGCCCAAGGGTTGGGTGCCCAAGGGTTGGGTGCCCAAGGGGAGGTCCCCAGGGGTCAGTGTTGGGACCAACATCCCTGTTAGGGACATGGGCAGAGGGACAGTGTCACCTCAGCGGGTCTGATGATGACTCCAAGCTCTGTGGGGTGTTTGACAACCTCAGGAAACCATCCTGAGGGACCCCTGGAGGGGTGGGCTGAGGGCAACCTCAGAAATTCACCATGAACAGGAGTGAGGTTCTGCAGCTGGATCAGCACAACCCCAGGGAGAAGGAGAGGCTGGGGAGGGGGGATGGATGGAGAGCAGCCCCCAGGAGAAGGATTTGGGGGGGGAGGAGAAGACAAGCTGGACATGAGCCACCAGTGTGCACACAAGAGGTGTCCCTGCCAGGCAGGGGTTGGATCTTGGTGGTCTCCAAGGTCCCTTCCAACCCAAACCTTCTAATTCCTTCTTATTAACCCCCTCACCACCACCTGAGGCCTCCAAGTGGTCCCTCCAGCATCCAGGGGTTTGGGGTGACCCTGGACAGGTTGGTTTGCAAGGCCAAGGACAGTCCCTGGGTATTTGTAACACCAAGGGGAGAAAGAAGGAAGCAGGAGCAGGGAAGGAGCCATGAAGAGGGGGGTGCAGGAGCTGATGAGCAAGGACACAATCAACAGCAATCAAGGCAGAAAAGAGCCAGGAATTTCTGGCCTGAACAAAGGCACCAGAGATCTCATCAGCACAGGAGCCTGTGCTGATAAGAGAACAACAGAATGATAACAGAATGGTGCTGATAACAGAATGGTCCTGAGGATTCCACAAGGAGACACCCTCTCCCTGGTCCACATCTACATCCCAAGCTGCTTTCCAGTGGCAGATGACACCAGGATTTAGGGCTGTGACTCATGGATTTTCCTCTGAGCTGCCACCACCACCTCTAATCCCATCCCTCTGACTCACCAGGAGTCCTTTGTCTCCCCAGGCTGCTGCTTTCTGCCTCCAGGCCTCTTCTTTACCTCCCACCCATCACCTCCCAATAGCTGCACTCTGTCCCTCCTGACAGAACCCAAAAAAGTCCCTTTTTCTCTCCCAGGAGGTGTCCCCATAGCCTGATGATGGCCACTTGGCCACTATCAACATCTGCAACCCTCACATTCCTGCTCCCACCCTTCCTCTGCACTCCCACCCACCCACAGCCCTCGGGGCTCACTCTGCCCCCTGAAGGTGTCTGCAACCCCCACCCCATCCCCTGCAGCCAGAGCCCAGGGTGCCAACCCCCAGGAGATCAGCAACGGAGCAACACAGAACCCCAGACTGGGTTGGGTTGGGAGAAACCTTAAAGAACATCCAGTGCCACCCCCTGGATGGGCAGGGACCCCTCCCCCAGCCCAGGGGGCTCCAACCCCATCCAACCTCAACTCCAACATTCCCACCACCCACAGCTTCTCCGGGAAACCTCTCCCAGGCTCTCCCCACCCTCACTTCTCCCTCCCAGCTCCTCTCCAGCTCCCCTCTTCCACTTTGAAACCATCTCTCCTTGGCACCTCCCTCCAGGCCCTTGCCCAAAGTCCCTCCCCAGCTTTCCTGGAGCCCCTTCAGGCACTGGGAGCTGCTCCAAGGGCTCCCCACAACCTTCTTTTTGTCTTTCTCCTTTTTCCCTTTCTTTCTCTCTTTCCCTTTCTTTCTCTTTTTCTCTTTCTCTTTTTCCTTTTTCTCTTTCTTCTTCTCTTTCCCTTTCTGTCTTTTCCTCTTTCTTTCCCCTTTTTCCCTTTCTTTCTCTCTTTCCCTTCCTTTCTCTTTTTCTCCCTTCTCCAGCTCTCCCAGCAGCTCCAGGGCCTCCTCTGGACTGGCTCCAGCAGTGCCATGGAGCCTGGAAAGCACTTGGGGTTGGTTTTATGACCAGAAAGACAAACACATCTTCTGAAACATCTCTGGGACACTTTGTAGTCCCACTGCCTCCTCAGCCCCATCCTGCTCTGCCAGGACCAGGGGCAGTGACACCAAACCAGAGCACAGGAAATCCAACCAAACCTCAGAGAAGACATTTTTACTGTCAGGGTGGCCAAGACTTGGAGAGGTTGGACAGAGGTGTGGAGTCTCCATCCCTGGAGACAACAAAAACTCAAGTGGACACAGCACTGGACTGGGTGAGAGTCCTCGAGTAGGGCTGGAGAGGACAATGCCCAGAAGATCCCTGACAGACTCAGAGACTCCATAACATCAATGGGTTTCATTCCAAGTTTTTCCTTTCTCTTGGGAGAGTCTCTCCAGTGAGAATCTGAGGATTTGCTTTGTTTGACTTCAGGCTCCCTTCCCCTCCTTATCTTCAGTAGCACCACACGAAGCTGAGCTGGTGCCACCACGGCCAATTGTCCCCAGCTTGAAGGCAACAACTGTCACTTCCAGACCTCACTTTTCTAAACACTGCAACAGCAGCCAAAAAGACCCAAAAAATTTTTTAAAAAGCCTTGTATTTGAGGAAAATAAAAAGGAATTGTTTACTTGTCTTCTGAGCACAAAGTGCAAGAGGAGGCTTCACGGCCTCGCTCAGGGCTCCTCCCCCAAAAGCCCTGGGCTTGAATTAAAAATAAAAAATAAAGAGCCAAGGACAACTTCATGGATTTTAACATAATATTTAAGGGTGGTTTTTGTTTTGTTTTGTTTTTTTGCTTCCCAGCATTTAGGGTTGTTCAGCCTGGAGAAGAGGAGGCTCCCAGGTGAGCTCAGAGCAACCTCCCAATATCTGAAGGGGCTCCAAGAAAGCTGGGGGAGGGCTTTGGACACGGGGGGGTTGGGAGAGGAGAAGGGAAATGGGTTAAAACTTGGAGAGAAAGGGGAGATTGAGGTTGGAGATGGGGAAGAAATTCTGGAATTTGAGGGTGGGGAGAGCCTGGAACAGATTGTCCAAGGAAGCTGTGGCTGCCCCATCCCTGGCAGTGTCTCAGCCCAGGTTGGATGGGGTTGGAGCCCCCTGGGCTGTGGGAGGGGTCCCTGCACATCCAGGGGGTGGAACTGGAGGGGCTGGAAGGTCCCTTCCCACCCAACCCACTCCATGATTCTCTGATTCCATCTCTGCACTGGCTCCAGCAGCTCCGTGTCCTCCTGCTGCTGGGGACCCCAGAGCTGGACACAGCTTTACCCCAGGGGGGGACAATCCCCTCCCTGGTGACACTGATGGTGACACTGATGGTGACAGAGCCCAGGAGAGGGGGGTTTGGTGTCTCCTGATGAGTTTCTCCTCAGCCCAAACCCCAAGCCCTTGTCCTGCAGGGATCAGATGGGAGCTGCAGGAGGTTCCTCTCCAGCAGCCCCAAAGAACCTCCAAGCAAACATCCCACCCCACACCATCACATTATTTCCCTCCTCCTGCTGCTGCCTTCAGTGACCACGGGGACAGGAGGGGCTGTACCAGAGTTAAAAGACACAAAGCCTGGAGTCATCCCCAGTTCCCTTCTCAGGAAGGGCTGGAAACCTCTCCTGGGGCACAGCTCCCCAGGTCCTCACCTCAGCACCATCAACCCCAGCACCGAGGCCTCCCAGCAAACCTCCAGCTCCTGGGGAGACAGCAGCAGGGCTTCAAAGATGGGCTGGTTTGGGTTTTTTTACTTGAAGGAAACAGCTGACACCATGCAAAAACACCCAACAACCTCACTCAGGTTCAACAGTCTGGAAAAGATGTAAATACAACCAGAGATGGGACCATTTGATCTCCAGCAGACTCCTAAAGAACAGAAGGATGCCCTGAGGTGCCTCTGCTGGAAAGGCCAACTGCAAAATGCTCCCAAACCCAGCACATCATCACCTCCAGCAACCCCCTCAGCTCCTGGAAAAACCCCTGAGCTCTGGGAGTGACCTGAGAAAGGTGGAGAAGATGCAGGAGAAGCCCTTGGTGAGCCCTGGGGACTGCTGGCACCTCAGACACTGCTCCTGGGGTCACCACCACCATCCCCAGGAATTCCTCAGCCAGGTGCAGCTGCTGGGTTTTATCTGACTGAAAACTGACTACTGCTCCCCCAGAAGAGCTGCTTCTCTCCCTGGTGCTTATTTACCATAATTAATTCCCCCACCCCTGATTGCAATTTCCCTTCCTCAGCTCCTCCATGGAATGATTTACTGAATTAATAACAGCAAAGCTTCACTGCCTCCAGCCCCCTCCTTCTTCCCTTCAACCACCAGCAAAGCCCTTTAGAACCCTTGGCTTCCACCAACCCCTTCCCTACCAACCCCCTTGTCCCACTCCTCCTCTTCAAACCCTTTGCTCTTTCCAACCCCTTCAGAAATAACCCCAACCCACCCCAAACCTGACACTCCCCACACAAACAAACCCAACTCATCTCCTCCTCGGCTTGGGGTGGGATGAAGCCACCAACAACCTCCTCCTGGGTTCTGCCCATCCAAGCACTGCTCCTCCTTCCACCTGGGCTGCCCCAACACACAACTTGACTCCTGAAAGACCTTCCAGACCATCAGCTCCAACTGGACCTGGAGTGAGTCCAGAGGAGGCCCTGGAGCTGCTGGGAGGGCTGGAGCAGCTCTGGAGCCAGGGGGAGAGAGTTGGGGGTGTTCAGGCTGGAGAAGAGAAGGAGAAGGTTGTGGGGAGCCCTTGGAGCAGCTCCCAGTGCCTGAAGGGGCTCCAGGAAAGCTGGGGAGGGACTTTGGGCAAGGGCCTGGAGGGAGGTGCCAAGGAGAGATGGTTTCAAAGTGGAAGAGGGGAGCTGGAGAGGAGCTGGGAGGGAGAAGTGAGGGTGGGGAGAGCCTGGGAGAGGTTTCCTGGAGAAGCTGTGGGTGGTGGGAATGTTGGAGTTGAGGTTGGATGGGGTTGGAGCCCCCTGGGCTGGGGGAGGGGTCCCTGCCCATGGCAGGGGTTGGAATGAGAGGATCTTCACAATTCTCATTCAAACCAAACCAAACCTTTGTATGAAAGATCTCAGGTTCTGGGCCCAGCAGGGAGTGCAGGGCTGGAGCTCTGCTTGGCTCTGGGATGTTCTCCCAATCACTGCAGGAAAGCAGCAAACCCAGGAATGTGCCAGAGGGGGAAGAAAAAAACCCCAATTTTTTTGTTCTCCGGGCAATATTTCTAAAATAATTCCCAGCTGTGATCTCCTGCTTGGGATCTCTGGGGGTCTGTGGCCACCTCTGCAGCTGGGTCCAAGGCTCCTGCAGCGCGGCCGTGACAGAACTGGTCTTGAGAAATCCCAGGAATGTCTTAAAACAGTTTTACACTGAGAAATATTTACACCTCAGCCTTCCTAAACATCCATCACCATCTGAAAATGTCAGCCTTTCCCCAGTTCAAAGTGGGAATGGTAGCTTTTAATTTTTTAATTAAAAGAAAAATTCATCTGCTGGTGGTGGCCACGAGAAGGTGGAGGGGACCTTTCACTGTGTGCTCCTCCAAGCTCTGGAGAAGAGAAATGGAGAAAGGCCAAAAAGATGAGGGAATGGTAAATTTTTGATGGGTTGTGAATTGCATTTACAAATGTGATCCTTAAAATAGTGTAGGGATATTTCCAGGGGGTGCATGTGGTGAGCTGGAGCTGTGGCAGTCAGGCCTCGGGTCTTCTTCTGGCACTGGTTTTGGTGGTGACTAAACTGAAATTCATGTTCAGAGGCACAGGGAAAATGTAACCAAGAGCCAAAAAAAGGCTGCTGAGTCTGAAGAATGGACCCAGGACTGATGTCAGAAAGCAGAAGCTGGGAGAAAAAAACCCAGACCACTGATATTTTTTTCTTTCATCATTTGCAAGTCTGGGACAAAACATCTGATCCCTGCAGTGGGCAAATCCTCTGTGTGTGAGGGTGAGGGGAGAACTTGGGAAGTTCCAGCTCCAGATGAGGAGAAACTTCTTGGCTGTGAGGCTGAGGGAGCCCTGGCCCAGGCTGCCCAGAGAGGTTCTGGAGTCTCCTTCTCTGGAGATTCCCAACCCCCCTGGATGTGTTCTGTGTGTCCTGCCCTGGGGGATCCTGCTGGGACAGGGGGGTTGGGCTGGGGGATCCCCAGAGCTCCCTTCCAACCCTGAGCATTCTGTGGTTCTGTGGGTGCAGGGAGCTCTTATCTGCGTGGCCTTCACTGCTTGGGAGTTTTAATTCCTCCTTTGTTTTGCTCAGCAGAGAAGGAATGTGTAAGCAGGGGGATTATGGGGTTTGTTAGGATGAAGTAACCCGATCTCCAGATCTTTAAGCTCATGAGAACTTCTCCCTGCCCGGGGGATACTGAGCAGAAGGACTGGGGGTGGTTCTTTCCTCCTCCTTTGCTTTGCAAGGTGGAACTAAAACAACTTCTGCCGTCTGGCTTAGACTCCCCTTGGGCCTGAAGGGAGGACACAGAGGTTCCTCAGGAAGGAAATAAGTAAAAGTTGGCACTTGGAGAACGGAGCAACCCAGCAAGGAGGCTCTGGAGATCTGCTCTGGAGAGGTTTGAGAGCAACTGGGTGGGCAGAGTCCTCCCCCAGTACATGAGCAGGAGATGTGCTGGTTTCATCCAGTCCCAGACTGGTTTGGGTTGGAGGGACCTTAAAGCTCCCCCAGTGCCACCAGGGACCCCTCCCCCAGCCCAGGGGGCTCCAACCCCATCCAACCTCAACTCCAACATTCCCACCACCCACAGCTTCTCCAGGAAACCTCTCCCAGGCTCTCCCCACCCTCACTTCTCCCTCCCAGCTCCTCTCCAGCTCCCCTCTTCCACTTTGAAACCATCTCTCCTTGGCACCTCCCTCCAGGCCCTTGCCCAAAGTCCCTCCCCAGCTTTCCTGGAGCCCCTTCAGGCACTGGGAGCTGCTCCAAGGGCTCCCCACAACCTTCTCTTTTCTCCTCTTTTTTCTCTTTTCTCCTTCTCTCCTCTCCAGACTGAACACCCCACATCTCATTTTCAGTGCTGATATGGTGAGCTATGGTTGGAGCTGTCAGAATCCATCCCTACCCCTTCACCACCAAACCCAGGAGCTGGGAGCCGAGTTCTGCCAGCTGGGAAACCACAAGGTGCAGCAGGATCCAGATGTGAACCCTTGGCATTGTTTTGGCAGCAGCTTCCTCCATCCCTGGCAGTGTCTCAGCCAGGCTGGATGGGGTTTGGGGCAGGGATGTCCCTGGCCATACAGGGGAGCTCTCCAGCCACAGAATGGATCAGGTGTGAAGGGACCTCAGAGACCATTCCTCCAACATCCCTCTCTCCCTTCCAACCTACCCCACTCTGTGGTCCTCAGAGATCTCTCAAGAGACAGAAACTCCTTTAGGGGTGGGATGGAATCAGTGTCAGTCTCCAAACCTGCAGGAGAAGGTGACTCAACCACCCCAACCCACGGCCCCGGCTCTGAGCGCTCCGATGGAAACCTCCTGATTACTGAGGATTTATTAAACAAAAGGAAGAAAAAAAGCTTGGAAAGAAAAAAAAAAATAAATAAAAAGGAGTCAGGAAAGCAGATAATGGAGGAGTGAGTCATCCTCGCCTGAAAAAAACTGGGAGATGCCAAAGCAAGCTGAGGAGAAATTAAAAAAGAAAATATCTTGCTGTTTTCTTTCTGCTGCTCCATCTCATGGGCCCCAACCCACAGCAGATGTCCCAGCACCTTCCCAGCCCCAGGTCCTGGTGCTGCAGTTCACTGGGAGCCAGAAAGGTTGAAGAGGTGTAAATTTTGTGAAGCTCAATTTTTGGCAGCTTTCTCAAAGCTGAAATAACTTATTCCTGGAATTATTACAATAGGAAAAGATCTGCCAGGTCATGGAGCCCAACACCTCCTGCTCAAGGCTCTGCAGGACTCACACCAGCACATCCACAGCTCTGCTGTACTGGGGAGCCCCAAAACACCATCACAAGTGCTGGGAAAAGAGGAGGAACCCCTGCTGGGACCTGATGGACCTCCTCCTGCCTCCCTCCATCAGTGCTGAGCAACGCCCAACACCTCAGACAAAATTAATATTTCTGATGTTATTATTCAGGCACGACCAGAATTAAACTGGATTTACCTCAAAGCAGTGGAAGTTCCCCCCCCCCAACCAATGGGTTACACCATGGAGATGTCTGGGAACAGAATGGGATGGGAGCAGCCCTGAGGAGAAGGACCTGGGGGTGTGGGTGCAGGAGAAGCTGCAGAGGAGCCAGCAGTGCCCTCCTGCAGCTCCAAAGGGAGCATCCAGAGGAGCCTGGGCAGCAGATCCAGAGAGGGGATTCTCCCTCCTCTGCTCTGCTCTCACCAGACCCCACCTCCAATCCTGCCTCCAGCTCTGGGGTCCCCAGCAGCAGAAGGACAGAGATCTGTTGGGACCAGTCCAGAGGAGGCCACAGAGGTGATCCAGGGGCTGGATGGAGCAGCTCTGCTCCCAGGAGAGGCTGAGGAGCTGGGACTGGGCAGAGGGGAGAGGGGAGAGGAGGAGAAGAGGAGAAGAGGAGAGAGGAGGACAGGAGGAGAGGAGAGAGGAGAGAGGAGAGGAGAGGAGAGGAGAAGGAGAGGAGGAGGAGAAGAGGAGGAGGAGAGGAGAAAAAAAGAAGAGGAGAAAAGGAGAGGAGAAAAGGAGAGCAGAAAAGGAGAGGAGAAAAGGAGAGGAGAAAAGGAGAGGAGAAAAGGAGAGGAGAAGAGAGAAGACCCTGGGGGGACCTTAGAGCTGCCCCCCAATCCCTGAAGGGAACCTCCAGGAAGGCTGCAGAGGGACTTTTCAGAAGAGTGTCCAGCCACAGGACAAGGGGAAATGGTTTTCAGCTGAAGGAGAAGAGGTTCAGGCTGGAGCTGAGGAAGAAGTTCTTCAGGAGGAGGGTGGGGAGAGCCTGGGAGAGGTTTCCTGGAGAAGCTGTGGCTGCCCCCTCCCTGGAGGTGTTCAAGGCCAGGTTGGATGGGCTTGGAGCAACCTGGGCTGGATGAGAGGTGTCCCTGGGCATGGCAGGGGGGTTGGAGGAGAGGAGCTCTCAGCTCCCTCACAACCTCAGACATTCCAGGACTGTTTTGCTACGCTGGGAAATGGAGCTGCTGCTCTTGGAGGGCAGTGGGGAGACTTCTCACACCTGCCAAGCACCTCAGGAAATAAAACATTCAATCAGGTGATGGTTTCTTTCTCCCTGTTGGTGACCACCAAAAGAGGAACTTTCTAGAACAGGATGCAGACTTTGAGCAGCACCAAAACCACGGGGCTGCTTGTTCTGGGGCCTTCCTGGGCCAGCAGAAGGTCTGAGAGCCCCCCCTGAGCTGGCACTGCTGCTGCCCAACACCAACACCACCTCTGGAGCTCATCCCACCAGGACTTCCCTACAGGAGGAACCTCTGGTGCCCAGGGACAGCAGGAGGAGCAACAAACCTGACCATGGGAAGGAAGTTCCAGCTCCAGATGAGGAGGAACCTCTGGATTTTGAGGCTGGCAGAGCCCTGGCCCAGGCTGCCCAGAGAGGGGCTGCAGTCTCCTTCTCTGGAGACATTCCCAACCCCCCTGGACACCATCCTGTGCCCCCTGCTCTGGGATCAGCAGCTCCAGAGCTCCCTTCCCAACCTCTGACATTTGGTGAGTCTGATTCTGGGACTGATTCTGATTCTCTCCTTTCCCTGCTCATGGTGCCCACCCCAAGCACCCAGACCCAGGGCTCCCCCTGCCCCCAGTCCCACCACCCCCTCCATGTCCTCAGGGGTCTTCTGCTGGGAAAGGCACTGCCAAACCCCAGGCACTGGGAGGAGGAAACTCTTGGCTGAGTTATTTGATCACCTCAGCAGCTTTTCAAACCTCTCCCTTTGCTTGAGAATCAAAAAAACCAAAACCAAAGCACCAAACCTCACTGCTGCAGCTCCACAGGGAGGTGCCCAGCCTGGCCTGAAGACCACCTTGTCCATCAGAACTTTCTGGACCAGCAGCAATCTCTGAGCCACCAAAAACCAGTCCTGCACCTTCCCTGAAGTTACAAAAAAAATCTCCCGGGCTGTTTTCACGTGATAAAACGGTTTTGAAGGCAAGCTGGGTGGGGTGGGACAAGAGAGGTCCTCCCAGCTGCAGTGTGATGCAACCCTGGTCAGAGTGGTCATGGTCAGAGCCCCAGCCATGTTGTGTAAGTTTAAAGAAAAAAAAATCAACAGGGAAGGGAGCAGAAAATGCTGATTGATTTTTCTTTTTCCTCAGCTCAGCTGCTGTTCCACTGGCTCACTTAAACTGAAATGGGGGCTGAGAAACCCAGATCTGTTCAGCTCTGAGAATCACAGAATCCTGGAATGGTTTGGGTGGGAAGGGACCTTCCAGCTCCTCCAGTCCCAACCCCTGGATGTGCAGGGACCCCTCCCACAGCCCAGGGTGCTCCAACCCCATCCAACCTGGGCTGAGACACTGCCAGGGATGGGGCAGCCACAGCTTCCTTGGGCACCCTGGGACAGGGGCTCAGCACCCTCACCCCAAACAATTTCATCTTAGTATCCAACTTAAATCAACTCCTTTTCAATTTAAAACCCTTCCCCCTCATCCCATCCCTCCAGGCCCTTGTCCTAAGTCCCTCCCCAGCTTTCCTGGAGCCCCTTCAGGCACTGGAAGATGCTCCAAGGGCTCCCCACAACCTTCTCCTTCTCCTTCTCCTTCTCCTTCTCCTTCTCCTTCTCCTTCTCCTTCTCCTTCTCCTCCTTCTTCTCCTTCTCCTTCTCCTTCTCCTTCTCCTTCTCTCCCCTCTTCTCCTCTCTCTTTTCCCTCTTCCCTTCCCTTCTATCCCTTTTCCCTCTCCTCTCCTCTCCTCTTCCCCAGGCTGAACACCCCCAATCCCTCAGCCTGGCTTCCCAGGGAGCTGCTCAGCCCTCTGAGCATTTCAGTGGCTCCTCTGGACACCTTCCAGGAGCTCTGTGTCCTTCTGATGCTGGGGACTCCACAACTGGACACAGGACTCCAGGGGGGGTCTCAGCAGAGCAGAGGAGGCTGAGGGGAGACCCTGTCCCCATGAACAGAGCTTGGATGGGGCTACAAAGCAGCTGCAGGGTCCCTGTTCCCAAGCACCCCATGGACAAGGGGCAATGGGCACGAGGTGCTCCTGGGGAGATTCCCATTGGACACAGGAGGAAAATTGTTCCCCTGAGGACAGTCAGACCCTGGAATGGTCTCCCAGGGGAAGGGGGGGATTCCCCCACTCTGGGAAGTTTGCAGTCTCAGCTGGAGGGGGTGCTGGGACATCTCAGATCAACAGTGATGTGAGGAGGGTTGGAGCAGGGGATCCTGCAGGTCCCTTCCCACCTCACATCCTGGGATTCCACGTCTGGGTTCCTCACCTTTCCCCCCCTTCATTCTTACTCCACACTCCAGCCACGCTGCTGCTTCCCAAGGGCTCAGCTTTCCCAACACCTTCTTGCCCAAACCTTGGCCACGCTCCCGCCGAGGGGCAGGACGGGGCCTGAGGGGGAATTAAAGCAGGAGGAAGAGGCAGCTTCCCAAACAACAACCCCAGAGCCAGCACCTCAGGGGTTACTGACCCAGAGAAGGCTCCATTTGGCTCCTGCAGCCCACAAGCCATTAGTCCTGCATCCCAGCACAGAGATCCCTTGGTGTCCACCAGGAGCAGAGAGGATCCATTAAGGAAGGGCTGGGGAAGCAGGAGATGCCTCAGGCAGTGACTGGAGCTGGGGTGAACCTGGCTTGAAACCTTCCCCAGCCCCAACACCTCAGACATCTCCTTCCTCCAGACCACCAGCCAGCTCCAACCACACAACCCCACCCAGACACCAGGACTTCTCTGCACAGTTTCTTCTCTCCAAAAGTCTTGCAGCTCCCAGGTAATGCTGAACAACAAAGCAAACCCAGAGAAATCTCCTTCTCCCCTTCCCAAGAGCCTCAGCACCACTGATCCCACCTCGTGTCAGCACTGGGGGGGCAGCAGGAGCAGGGCAGGGATTGTCCCCTGGGCTGGGAACTGCTGAGGAGGCACCTCGAGTCCTGGGGTCAGTTCTGGGTTGGAAAAGGGAAACTGAGGAGCTGAAGTGTGTCCAGAGATGGGCAATGGGACTGAGGAAGGGTCTGGAGAGCAAGGAGAAGGTTCTGGAGAACCCGGAGAAGGTTGTGGAGAAGTTGTGAGGAGCATCTGAGGCACCCAAGGGTGTTCTGCCTGCAGCAAAGGAGGCTGAGGGTTGGGGAACACTCGTGGGGGGAGCCTTGTGCTCCATGTGCATTGGTTCAGGTGTTTTCCCAAGTGTTTTCCAGCCTTTTGGTGGAAGAGAAGGACATGGAGGGGATGGAGTGAAGGGCAATGGAGCTGGGGAAGGGCCTGGAGCAGAAGGAGAAGGTCTGGAGGGCAATGAGGAGGTTCTGGAGAAGATGGAGAAGGGGCTGGAAAAGATGGAGAAGGAGCTGGAGAAGAAGGAGGAGGCTCTGGAGAACAGGAATAAAGGTCTGGAGAAGATGGAGAAGGTTGTGGAGAAGTTGAGAGGAGCATCTGAGGGCCCTGTGGGTGCTGATCCTGGAGCAGAGGAGGCTGAGGGGAGACCTTGTGGCTCTCTGCAACCCCCTGAGAGGAGGTTGGAGCCAGGGGGGGTCGGGCTCTGCTCCCAAGGAACAAGGGATGGGACAAGAGGAACTTTTGGCACAACTCAAGTGGTGCCAGGGGAGGTTTAGGTTGGAGCTGGGGAAGAATTTCTCCCTGGAAAGGGTTGTCAGGGCCTGGCCCAGGCTGCCCAGGGCAGGGCTGGAGTCCCCATCATGCCTGGAGGGGTTTCAGAGCCTGGGGATGTGGGGATGAGGGACATGGGGCAGTGGGGGTGGCCTTGGTCCCCTTGGGGTAGGGGTTGGACTTAGTGGTCCTAAAGGTCTTTTCCAAGCCCAGCACCTCTCCCACCTCCTCTTCAGGGGACACCTTTGCAGCACAGGCACACAGAGATGTCACCAGACCCCTGCCAAAGCCACCACTGCCTGCCCAGGAGCTGCTGGACGTGGCCATGGATCCTGCAGTGGTTGATTTAATCACTGCTCCTGGAGTCACCTTTCACCACAGACTTCTCCAAGTGCCAAGGATGGAAAGCAAAGCATTGAAATCCACCCCTGGGCACCCAGCCCAAAGACCAGGGGTTCACTTTGAACCCACTGGGTCATTATTTCATCAGAACAAACAGTCTCTTGGCCACAAACCATTTTCTTGGGTAAGAAACTCACCCCACAGAGTTTCAAGGAGGAGAAGAAATCAAAGGAGGACTCAGGAGAGGCACAGGAGAGCTGGAATTTGAGCTTTGGTTCCTGAAAGAGAGAGGTCAGGGTCTGCTCCCAGGGCACAGCGGGTGCTTGGGTGTGCAGAGAAGCAGAAGGAGGGGCAAAAAATAAATAAATTCAAAGTGGACTTGAAGTTCTTGAGCTCTCCATAAATCCTCCAGGCAGAGGGGTTTATGGTTCAGGTCTGAGCTGGCTGAGCTCTCCCCAGCTGCTGGGGAAGGAATGATTCCCAGCACAACGTTGGGTTTGGCCTGGGAGGGTAGAAGTGGAGAGAAATCACAGAATCACTGAATGTTCAGGTTGGAAGGGAGCTCTGGGGATCCCCCATCCCAACCCCCTGTCCCAGCAGGATCCCCCAGGGCAGGACACACAGAACACATCCAGGGGGGTTGGGAATCTCCAGAGAAGGAGACTCCAGAACCTCTCTGGGCAGCCTGGGCCAGGGCTCCCTCAGCCTCACAGCCAAGAAGTTTCTCCTCATCTGGAGCTGGAACTTCCCATCTTCCAGCTCCAACCCATTCTTCCTTGTCCTGTTCCTGGGCACCCCTGAACAGAGATTGTCCCCTTCCTCTTGCCCCCCAGCCCTCAGGATATCTCACAGAATCACAGAAAGGTTTGGGCTGGAAGATTGGTTTAAAATATTAATGATTGGATATTAAATTATTAGATATTAATTATTGGATATTAAAGCTCATTATTAATTATAGGATATTAAAGCTCCTCCAGTTCCAAGCCCTCTGACATGGGCAGAGACACCTCCCACCAGCTCAGGATGCTCCAAGCCTCATCCAGCCTTTCCTTCAACACTTCCAGGGATGGAACTTCCACAACTTCCCTGGACAACCTGTTCCAGTGCCTCCCCACTCTCACACATAAGAATTTCCTCCTAAATCTCTCCTCGTCCAGTTTAAAACCCTTTCCCTTGTAATTTATTAATGGGGTCCCCTCTCAGCCTTCTCTTTTCCAGCCTCAACAACCCCAGGGCTCTCACTCTTTCTTCCCAGCAGAGATGCTCAAGGCCCTTCAGCACCCTCCCAGCTCTCCCTTGGCCTCTCTCCAGTAGATCCCAGTCTCTCCTCAACTGGGGAGCCCCAAACTGGAGCCAGGATTCCAGGGGTGCTCTCCCCAGGGCAGAGCAGAGCAGAGCAGAGGGGGAGCAGAACCTCCCTGGAGCTCCTGGACACACTTTTCCTGATGCCCCCAGGACACCATTGGCCTCTTGGCCACCAGGACACATTGCTGACCCCTGGGGAATTTCCTGTCCTTGGGACTCCAAGGGCTTTCTCCATGGAGCTGCTCTCCAGCAGGATCTCCCTCATCTGTCCTGCTGGATTAATGACTCTGTGAACCTGGTGTAATTCTGATGTGTCCCAGCCTGTGGCAGGAGGGTTGGAACTAAATGAGCTTTAAGGTCCCCTCCAGCCCAAACCCTTCTGTGAAATCAGAAAGGCAAGAGATGCTCTTGACCCTGCTCCCCACCAGTGTCCTCCCAGTCAGACCAGCAGCTCCAGCATCCCCTACCAAGGGCTGGAGATGCTTTGATGGGAACGTCTCATGTTGGAAAAGTCTCCTCAGAACAAGAATTCCAATTATCAAGGAGATTGCTTTGAACTTTCAAGCCCCTCCAGGAAACCTGTTCAGGTGTTGAAAAGACAGAGAGCAGAATCTAAATTTGAAGCTGGAGCCAGGAGCAGCTTGGGGTGGTTTGTGACCAACATGGGGATCACCTCCTGTGCCCATGAACTGCCTGCAGGAACAGAACTCTTCATTTAAGTTAATTACAGACTGCCACAGCTTCCAGCAACAGAAGAGGCTTTTCCAGCTCCCTGCTTCTCCAGAAAAAAAATGTTTTGTTTTAAAAAATTCCAAAACACACATTGGAGAGACCAGAACCTGGATGGCAGAAGCCACCAAACTCGAGACACACGGGAGCTGTCAGCACCCAAGTGAGTAACAAAATCACTGTGGCTACTGCAGAAACATCCAGAGACAAAACAGAGCAATATTATTGTCCTAGGCAGCTAAAAAATGGTTAAATTCCAGGAGAAAAGAGCCATGGAGAAGGTCAGTGTGACACAGCCAGCAGAGCGAGTGACAGCCCCAGTCTGTCCAGAAAGCACAGGAAGATTTTGAAGATAAAGAATCAGACAGATCCAAACTGGTTTGGGTTGGAAGGGACCTGAAGCTCCACAAGTGCCACCAGGGACCCCTCCCCAGCCCAGGGGGCTCCAACCCCATCCAACCTCAACTCCAACATTCCCACCACCCACAGCTTCTCCAGGAAACCTCTCCCAGGCTCTCCCCACCCTCACTTCTCCCTCCCAGCTCCTCTCCAGCTCCCCTCTTCCACTTTGAAACCATCTCTCCTTGGCACCTCCCTCCAGGCCCTTGCCCAAAGTCCCTCCCCAGCTTTCCTGGAGCCCCTTCAGGCACTGGACAGCCACGGATGTGCTGGAAAATCCAGTGGGAACCCTGCCCACTCTGCTTAATCCATCATTGGAATCATCAAGGATGGAAGAGACCTCCAAGACCATCAAGTCCAACAGGCAAGACTTAAGGGGGACCCTAAAGCTCACCCACTCCCACAGGGACCCCTCCCACAGCCCAGGTTGCTCCAAGCCCACCCAGCCTGGGCTGAGACACTGCCAGGGATGGGGCAGCCACAGCTTTTTGGGAACCTGGGAAGTGTTTCCCTTCCAAGGAGGTGGAGATGTGCACCTGAGCATCCCCCCCTGGGCTTCTCTTTTGGGGTGAAATGCTGCTCCTCAGGCAGAACTTCTGTCTGACCAGGAGCTGAGCTCCCCCAAGCCTCCCAGGCCATGGGTGCTCCTCCCAACCGTGGGGCTCCTGGGGTTGGTCCTGCCAGGGGGAAGCTGAGCTGGTCAAGTTTTGTTGGCAACTACTCAGGGAAAAAAGAAATCATTTGTGCTGCAGGGACAAGAAGAAAAGCTTGTCTTATTTTTTCAGGCTGTATCACGAAGGCCCAGAATAAAAGGATGTGGTGCCTGTCTGCCAACAAGCTCTGTCCCAGCAGGGAGCAGCCCCAGCACCACTGCCCACTGCTCACATTTCTCCCCCAGAACACAGCTCTCACCTCTCCTGCATTTCCGCCCACCCGGAGCCAGGAAACCAGAGCCCAAGTTTAGCAACCACCAAGCTCCTGAGAAACCTCTTCTGAGAAACCTCTTCCACCTCCCAGAGCCATACCCAGAGGGCAGGAGGTCTGTAAGCAGTGAGCTGGAAGCACCAGAGATCAGGGAATTCCAGGGGCTGGAAGGGACCTCTGGAGATGGTGGAGTCCAAGTGGGTCCTGCTGGGGTGAACACATCCAGGGGGGTTGGGAATCTCCAGAGAAGGAGACTGCAGCCCCTCTCTGGGCAGCCTGGGCCAGGGCTCTGCCAGCCTCAAAGTCCAGAGGTTCCTCCTCATCTGGAGCTGGAAGTTCCTTCCCATGGTCAGGTTTGTGCCCTGGGCACTGCAGACCAAAGGTTCCCTTCTCCTGACACCCACCCTTGAAGGATTTGCAAGTGTTCAGCAGATCCTGCTCAGTCTTCTCTAAAAGGGAATGTTCCCATCCATGGAATCACAGAATGTTCAGGGTTGGAAGGGATCTCTGGGGATCCCCCAGCCCAACCCCCCTGTCCCAGCAGGATCCCCCAGGGCAGGACACACAGAACACATCCAGGGAGGTTGGAAATCTCCAGAGAAGGAGACTCCAGAACCTCTCTGGGCAGCCTGGGCCAGGGCTCCCTCAGCCTCACAGCCAAGAAGTTTCTCCTCATCTGGAGCTGGAACTTCCCATCTTCCAGCTCCAACCCATTCTTCCTTGTCCTGGGCACCCCTGAGAAAATCTTTACTGCACCCCCTGCCTCTCTCCTTTCCATATTTATGAACATCCCTGAGCTCATCCCTCAGTCTCCTCTCCTCTCCTCCAGACCCCTCAGCTCCTCAGCCTTTCTTCCCCAGGAGATTTTCCTCTCCCTTCAGCATTTGGTGCCTCTGCCCTGGGCTCTCTCCAGCAGTTCTTGGTCCTTCTGGAATTGAGAGGCCCAGAACTGGACACAAGATTCCAGATGTGGCCTCCCCAGGGCAGAGCAGAGGGGGAAGGGAAGCTCTCTGGAGCCACTTCCAAGGGAGAGCTGGGAGGGTGCTGAAGGGCCTTGAGCATCTCTGCTGGGAAGAAAGAGTGGGGTTGTTGAGGCTGGAGAAGAGAAGGCTGAGAGGGGACCCCATTAATAAATTACAAGGGAAAGGGTTTTAAACTGGACGAGGAGAGATTTAGGTTAGAGATTAGGAGGAAATTCTTGTGTGTGAGAGTGGGGAGGCACTGGAACAGGTTGTCCAGGGAAGTTGTGGAAGTTCCATCCCTGGAAGTGTTGAAGGAAAGGCTGGATGAGGATTGGAGCATCCTGAGCTGGTGGGAGGTGTCTCTGCCCATGTCAGAGGGCTTGGAACTGGAGGAGCTTTAATATCCTATAATTAATAATGAGCTTTAATATCCAATAATTAATATCTAATAATTTAGTATCCAATCATTAATATTTTAAACCAATCTTCCAGCCCAAACCTTTCTGTGATTCTGTGAGATATCCTGAGGGCTGGGGGGCAAGAGGAAGGGGACAATCTCTGTTCAGGGGTGCCCAGGAACAGGACAAGGAAGAATGGGTTGGAGCTGGAAGATGGGAAGTTCCAGCTCCAGATGAGGAGAAACTTCTTGGCTGTGAGGCTGAGGGAGCCCTGGCCCAGGCTGCCCAGAGAGGTTCTGGAGTCTCCTTCTCTGGAGATTCCCAACCCCCCTAGATGTGGTCTGTGTGTCCTGCCCTGGGGGATCCTGCTGGGACAGGGGGGTTGGGCTGGGGGATCCCCAGAGCTCCCTTCCAACCTGAACATTCTGTGATTCTGTGATTATCTCCACTTCTACCCTCCCAGGCCAAAGCCAACGTTGTGCTGGGAATCATTCCTTCCCCAGCAGCTGGGGAGAGCTCAGCCAGCTCAGACCTGAACCATAAACCCCTCTGCCTGGAGGATTTATGGAGAGCTCAAGAACTTCAAGTCCACTTTGAATTTATTTATTTTTGTCCCCTGGACACCATCCTGTGCCACCTGCTCTGGACTGAGCAGCTCCAGAGGTCCCTTCCCACTCCTGATGTTTGGTTACCAGCACAGGGGGAAAAGTGAAGGGATTGCAGACTTCCAGTTGGGAGAAAGCTGAGCTGGGGTGACAGGTTCCACCCCACTGACATCTCAGGCAATCTCCAGGCTGGTGGAGATGATCCCAGCACAAAGCCAGGAGACTCCATCCCAAATCCTGACCTGGCTGCACCACCTCTGCCTTTGCTGCTGCTTCTCCTGCCCGGAGGCAGCAGAGCAGCTCCTGGCTGAGGTGTTGGGTGCCCTCAGGATTTGGGGTCTGGGGCTCAGGGCACCTCAGCTCAGGTTCTGAGCAAAGAAAGAGACTCCAGTTGTGCCAGGGGAAGGTTTAGATTGGATACTGGGAAAAACTTCCTCAGTGGAAGAGAGGTCAAGCACTGGAAAAAGCCTTTTCCCAGGGCAGTGGTGGAGTCACCATCCCTGGAGGGGTTGGGAAAGACACAAAAAGATGTGACACCTGGGGAGGTGGTGGGGTGGGATGAGCTCAGAGGGTTTCTCCAACCTTCACATTCCTGTGATTCCCACGGCAGGACTGAGTGGTGCAGGGAAAGCTGACCCAGAAAATGGCCAAAGGCTGCAGAGAAGAGGCAAGGCTGGGGTGAGCTGCTGGCCAGCAGGAAGCCCTCTGTGTGCCTCCTTATAGCACGGTCACAGGGACCAGAAAAGCATCTCAGACATTTCACCTTGTTAGGCTGAGAGGCTGAAAATAGCCCTGGGATGAAAACCAAACCAGCTGGACAGCAAACAGCCTGCAGCAGCCTGCAGGATGGAGACTGAGCTGTCCTGGGCCTCCAGCCCTTCCTCTGGGAAGCTCCAAGAGAGGTGGCAAAGGACAAAGCCACTTGTCACTGCTAAAGGGACAACTCACCAAGTGCCAGGATGGCTGGGAAGGGAACCTCAAGCTCACCCAGTGCCACCCCTGCCATGGGCAGGGACCCCTCCCCCAGCCCAGGGGGCTCCAACCCCATCCAACCTCAACTCCAACATTCCCACCACCCACAGCTTCTCCAGGAAACCTCTCCCAGGCTCTCCCCACCCTCACTTCTCCCTCCCAGCTCCTCTCCAGTTCCCCTCTTCCACTTTGAAACCATCTCTCCTTGGCACCTCCCTCCAGGCCCTTGCCA
>NC_092422.1:106023-200822 GCF_036169615.1 Heliangelus exortis | reverse complement strand
TAGAGAAGGGAAGAGAAGGGAAGAGAAGGGAAGAGAAGGGAAGAGAAGGGAAGAGAAGGGAAGAGAAGGGAAGAGAAGGGAAGAGAAGGGAAGAGAAGGGAAGAGAAGGGAAGAGAAGGGAAGAGAAGGGAAGAGAAGGGAAGAGAAGGGAAGAGAAGGGAAGAGAAGGGAAGAGAAGGGAAGAGAAGGGAAGAGAAGGGAAGAGAAGGGAAGAGAAGGGAAGAGAAGGGAAGAGAAGGAAGAGAAGGGAAGAGAAGGGAAGAGAAGGGAAGAGAAGGGAAGAGAGAAGAGAAGAGAAGAGAAGAGAGAGAAGAGAAGAGAAGAGAAGAGAAGAGAAGAGAAGAGAAGAGAAAGAGAAGAGAAAGAGAAGAGAAAGAGAAGAGAAAGAGAAGAGAAAGAGAAGAGAAAGAGAAGAGAAAGAGAAGAGAAAGAGAAGAGAAAGAGAAGAGAAAGAGAAGAGAAAGAGAAGAGAAAGAGAAGAGAAAGAGAAGGGGAAGAGAAGGGGAAGAGAAGGGGAAGAGAAGACAAAGAGAAGAGAAAGAGAAAGAGAAAGAGAAGGTTGTGGGGAGCCCTTGGAGCAGCTCCCAGTGCCTGAAGGGGCTCCAGGAAAGCTGGGGAGGGACTTTGGGCAAGGGCCTGGAGGGAGGTGCCAAGGAGAGATGGTTTCAAAGTGGAAGAGGGGAGCTGGAGAGGAGCTGGGAGGGAGAAGTGAGGGTGGGGAGAGCCTGGGAGAGGTTTCCTGGAGAAGCTGTGGGTGGTGGGAATGTTGGAGTTGAGGTTGGATGGGGTTGGAGCCCCCTGGGCTGGGGAGGGGTCCCTGCCCATGGCAGGGGGGTTGGAGATGATCTACAAGGTCCCTTCCCTCCTCAGCCATCCTATGATTCTTTTCACTTCCCACAAGCTGAACACCACTGAGGATGGGTCAGACCCTGACCCAGCTGCAGGAACATCCAGAAGAGGAGAAGGCTTCAAGGTTTCCTGAGCACACTGTGGCTTTTTTCCTTCAGCCACTGGGTGTAACAAGTGCTGCCAGGCCTCAGCAGCCTCCTAAGCTGGCAGGGGGAGCAGGACTAAGAAGGGGGATGGACCAGATGGGCTTTAGAAGTCCCTCCCAACCCAAACTGTTCTGTGATTCTAACATAAAACACTCCCAGGGGGTGACTCTTCTGGGGGTTCCCCTCACCACTCTTGAAATACTGGAGCTTTGTAATCTTGGAATGTTCAGGGTTGGACGGGACCTCTGGAGATCCCCCAGCCCAACCCCCCTGTCCCAGCAGGATCCCCCAGGGCAGGACACACAGAACACATCCAGGGGGGTTGGAAAGGCTCCAGAGAAGGAGCCTCCAGAACCTCTCCAGGCAGCCTGGGCCAGGGCTCCCTCAGCCTCACAGCCAAGAAGTTTCTCCTCATCTGGAGCTGGAACTTCCCATCTTCCAGCTCCAACCCATTCTTCCTTGTCCTGTTCCTGGGCACCCCCGAACAGAGATTGTCCCCTTCCTCTTGCCCCCCAGCCCTCAGCTATTGATGGACATTCAGCAGATCCCCCCTCAGCCTTCTCTTCTCCAGCCTCAACAACCCCAGGGCTCTCACTCTTTCTTCCCAGCAGAGATGTTCAAGTCCCTTCAGCACCCTCCCAGCTCTCCCTTGGCCTCTCTCCAGTAGATCCCAGTCTCTCCTCAACTGGGGAGCCCCAAACTGGAGCCAGGATTCCAGGGGTGCTCTCCCCAGGGCAGAGCAGAGCAGAGCAGAGGGGGAGCAGAACCTCCCTGGAGCTGCTGGACACACTTTTCCTGATGCCCCCAGGACCCATTGCTGACCCATCAGGAGCAGCTCAGCAGAACCTGACTTTTTGTGGAGTTTCTTTGCCTTAAATCTTCACAGGAGGTAGGAGGAAAAGACCCAGGAGCCTCAATTAACAGCAGCTGCTTGGAACAGAACTATTTTCGGAAATAATTTCTCCCCCCCCAGAACCACTGAGGTCTTCTCCTGCCTCTGTCTCTATCCAGGGAAAGAAAAAACAAACAACTTTTTTTTATGTCTTTGGCTCACTCCCCCGTTGCTGATGTGCTGGCACTGACAGCTCCCAACACACTCAGTGCTGAGCAGCTTTCATCCCAAACTCTTTCTCCTTTTTTCCTCACTCAGCTCTGAGCTGCTCACCCTGCCTGCTGCCACCTCTGACCAGGAACCTTCCTCAGCCTCTGGTGATCGTGGCTCTTCTCCTCCCTGAAAAGGCAAAATTCAGGCACCTGGAGGGCTGAAAGGGATGGATTAAGAGTGATGGTAAAATAAAAACAGAAAACAAGATGGAAAATCGGTGTTGGGAGAGGGAGCCTGGTCACAAATGTCCCCGTGTCCTATCAGGTGGCTCCTGCTTCCATGTCCTGAGGGCTGGTGGGATCAGGAAAGGCTCCTGAGCATCCCAAGCCCTGCCCCAGGCTGAAGGGAGAGCAGCAACAAGAGATGGGGAAGCTCTTGGGAGGGTCAAGGGGTCCTGGATGGGATCAGCTGCTCCTGGGGGTCTGCACTGAGAAAGAGGCCCCTTGGCTGCATTGGAGGCTTCTGCAGAAACCTCCACAGCAAAGTCCTGGGTGGGACCAGCCCAGGAAGAGGCAGAAAGTGGGAACAGAGTGGGATGGGAGCAGCCCTGAGGAGAAGGACCTGGGGGTGTGGGTGCAGGAGAAGCTGCAGAGGAGCCAGCAGTGCCCTCCTGCAGCTCCAAAGGGAGCATCCAGAGGAGCCTGGGCAGCAGATCCAGAGAGGGGATTCTCCCTCCTCTGCTCTGCTCTCACCAGACCCCACCTCCAATCCTGCCTCCAGCTCTGGGGTCCCCAGCAGCAGAAGGACAGAGATCTGTTGGGACCAGTCCAGAGGAGGCCACAGAGGTGATCCAGGGGCTGGATGGAGCAGCTCTGCTCCCAGGAGAGGCTGAGGAGCTGGGACTGGGCAGAGGAGAGAGGAGGAGGGAGAAAAGGAGAAAAGGAAGAAGAGGAGGAGAGAGAAGACTCTGGGGGGACCTTAGGGCTGCCCCCCAAGCCCTGAAGGGAACCTCCAGGAAGGCTGCAGAGGGACTTTTCAGAAGAGTGTCCAGCCACAGGACAAGGGGAAATGGTTTTCAGCTGAAGGAGAAGAGGTTCAGGCTGGAGCTGAGGAAGAAGTTCTTCAGGAGGAGGGTGGGGAGAGCCTGGGAGAGGTTTCCTGGAGAAGCTGTGGCTGCCCCCTCCCTGGAGGTGTTCAAGGCCAGGTTGGATGGGCTTGGAGCAACCTGGGCTGGATGAGAGGTGTCCCTGGGCATGGCAGGGGGGTTGGAGGAGAGGAGCTCTCAGCTCCCTCACAACCTCAGACATTCCATGATTCTATCCAAGGTTACCCAGATCCCTAACATCACCAGACAAGAAGAGGCAGAAGTTCCAAGAGGACCTTCAGGCAGCACTTTCTCAGGGCAGATCCCAGCATTTTCCAACAGGGACAAAAAAACCAAACCAAAAGTTACTTGAAAGTAGCCCCCAAACCTATCCAGCCAACCAAGCATCCAACCAGCCCAACACCACTGCCCAGGAACAAACCCAAGAGTGGACAATTCACCACCAAACCACTCATCTGAACGACTCCCTGGGTTGGAATTCCCTGACCCTATTGAATGGAGTTCTCATTCCCATGGGAATCCCAGAGCTGCCCCAGTCAGAACCATGACACCCCAGAACCCCAACAGCACAAGCACCACTTCCAGGGCCTTTTTTTCTTAACCCCAGAGCCACAGAAGCTCTGCTTGGAAGGGACCTCAGGGATCACCTGGTGCCGCCAGCTCAGCTTCCCAGGGAATCAGGAGAAGGAGAACTTTTAGGAGCAGGGGTGACCTCAGGGTAACCCAACTGCTTCTGCATCCTCCGCTCACCTGCAGCAACCCATCCCAGGGGGAATCACAGGACTGGGTCCAGTTCTGGGCCCCTCAGCTCAGGAAGGAGATTGAGGTGCTGGAGCAGGTCCAAACGAGGCAACTGGGCTGGTGAAGGGATCCAGCAGAAATGCTGTGAGGAAGGGCTGAGGGAGCTGGGGGTGTTGAGGCTGGAGAAGAGGAGGCTCAGGGGAGACCTCATCACTCTCTCCAAGTCCCTGAAAGGAGGTTGGAGCCAGGGGGGGGTTGGGCTCTGCTCCCAGGCAGAGACAAGACAGGAGGCCATGGGCTTAAGGATTTTTTCCTAATATCCAACCTAAACCTCCCCTGGCAGAGCTTCAGCTCTGCCAGGGGAGGTTTAGGTTGGATATTAGGAGAAATTCTTTGCAGAGAGGGTGCTCAGCCATTGGGATGGGCTGCCCAGGGAGGGGGTGGATTCTCCATCCCTGGAGATATTTCCAAAGAGCCTGGATGTGGCACTCAGTGCCATGGGCTGGGAACCACGGGGGGAGTGGAGCAAGGGTTGGACTTGAGGAGCTCTGAGCTCCCTTCCAACCCAGACAATTCTATGGTTCTGTGATTCTGTGATTTTGGTTTCCTTCACCCCAGAGCAGCTCTGCAGCTCAGGGTGCAGCAGACAGACTGAGGAGCAGAGAGGGCTCAGCCAGATGACGCTGAGGTTCCAACATTCAGCTCAAAAAAGGCAACACAAAAACCACTTCCTTTTTCTTTTCTCTCTCATTTCCTTTCAGGTGAGGCACCTTCTGTTTCACCACGACCATCAGAGCTCCACAGACTCCTGCTGCCCATGCCATATGGGATCTCAGGAGCCTTCCTGAGACCAGGCATCATTTGCTTGGGAAAAAAACCTTCCAGATTATCCAGTCCAACCCTGACCCCATCCCCACTGCCCCATGTCCCTCATCCCCACATCCCCAGGGTCTGAAACCCCTCCAGGGATGATGGGGACTCCAGCCCTGCCCTGGGCAGCCTGGGCCAGGCCCTGACAACCCTTTCCAGGGAGAAATTCTTCCCCAGCTCCAACCTAAACCTCCCCTGGCACCACTTGAGTTGTGCCAAAAGTTCCTCTTGTCCCATCCCTTGTTCCTTGGGAGCAGAGCCCGACCCCCCCTGGCTCCAACCTCCTCTCAGGGGGTTGCAGAGAGCCACAAGGTCTCCCCTCAGCCTCCTCTGCTCCAGGATCAGCACCCACAGGGCCCTCAGATGCTCCTCACAACTTCTTCAGACCCTTATCCATCTTCTCCAGAGCCTCCTCCTTCCCCTCCAGCTCCTTCTCCATCTTTTCCAGCCCCTTCTCCATCTTCTATAGGGTCTGGAGAGCAAGGAGGAGGTTCTTACTTCCAAGCCCTAACCCTTTCCAGGGAGAAATTCTTCCCCAGCTCCAACCTAAACCTCCCCTGGCACCACTTGAGTTGTGCCAGAAGTTCCTCTGGTCCCATCCCTTGTTTCTTGGGAGCAGAGCCCAGCTCTCCCACAGCTGCTGGGGGGGCTCTGGAGGTTTCCAGCACACGGAATTCCAGCAGATCAAACCCTGCAGTGGTTCTGCTGGAGCAGCACCAGGAGGGGAACAAAGATCAGGCCAATAGGTCCAGCACAGCCCCAAATCCACCCCCAGGGTAATGACACCCCCAGGTCCCAGGTACCATCAGGTCCAGGACACCAAATCCACATCACCAGGTCCACAACACCACTGGGTCCAGGACAGCACCAAGTCCACGATACCATCAGGTCTGTGACTCCACCAAATCCAGGACTTCCCCAGGTCCACAACACCACCAGGTCCATGACACCCCCAGACAGGTCCATGACACCCCCAGACAGGTCCATGACCCCCCCAGGCAGGTCCATGACACCCCCAGACAGGTCCATGACACCCCAGACAGGTCCATGACCCCCCCAGACAGGTCCATGACCCCCCCAGACAGGTCCATGACCCCCCCAGACAGGTCCATGACACCCCCAGACAGGTCCCTGACACCCCCAGACAGGTCCATGACACCCCCAGACAGGTCCCTGACACCCCCAGACAGGTCCATGACACCCCAGACAGGTACATGACACCCTCAGACAGGTCCATGACACCCCAGACAGGTCCATGACCCCCCCAGACAGGTCCATGACACCCCCAGACAGGTCCATGACACCCCCAGACAGGTCCCTGACACCCCCAGACAGGTCCATGACACCCCAGACAGGTCCATGACACCCCCAGACAGGTCCATGACACCCCCAGACAGGTCCATGACACCCCAGACAGGTCCATGACACCCCCAGACAGGTCCATGACCCCCCCAGACAGGTCCCTGACACCTCCAGACAGGTTCATGACCCCCCCAGACAGGTCCATGACACCCCAGACAGGTCCATGACCCCCCCAGGCAGGTCCCTGACACCCCCAGACAGGTCCATGACACCCCCAGACAGGTCCATGACCCCCCCAGACAGGTCCATGACCCCCCCAGACAGGTCCATGACACCCCAGACAGGTCCATGACCCCCCCAGACAGGTCCATGACACCCTCAGACAGGTCCATGACACCCTCAGACAGGTCCATGACACCCCCAGACAGATCCATGACACCCCAGGCACCCCATGACACCCCAGACAGGTCCATGACACCCCAGACAGGTCCATGACCCCCCCAGACAGGTCCCTGACACCCCCAGACAGGTCCATGACACCCCAGACAGGTCCATGACACCCCCAGACAGGTCCATGACACCCCAGACAGGTCCATGACCCCCCCAGACAGGTCCATGACACCCCAGACAGGTCCATGACACCCTCAGACAGGTCCATGACCCCCCCAGACAGGTCCATGACACCCCCAGGCAGGTCCATGACACCCCAGGCACCCCATGACACCCCAGACAGGTCCATGACACCCCCAGACAGGTCCATGACACCCCAGACAGGTCCATGACACCCCCAGACAGGTCCATGACACCCCAGGCAGGTCCATGACACCCCCAGACAGGTCCATGACACCCTCAGACAGGTCCATGACACCCCCAGACAGGTCCATGACACCCCCAGACAGGTCCATGACACCCCAGACAGGTCCATGACACCCCCAGACAGGTCCATGACACCCCAGGCAGGTCCATGACACCCCCAGACAGGTCCATGACACCCTCAGACAGGTCCATGACACCCCAGACAGGTCCATGACACCCCCAGACAGGTCCATGACCCCCCAGCTGGTGGCTGCTGCTCCCCCTCCTCAGACCCTTCTGCTCTCACCAATGTTCCTCGGGGTTTCCCTCACCTCTGGGTCACAAAATGGGTCCAGAACCCACCCAGCTCTGCTGGGACCTCCTCCAGGGACACCCGGACCAACCACACCTGTGTGTGCACTGCGTGTGTGTTCTGTGTGTGTGTGTGCACTACACGTGTGTGTGTGTGTGTGCTGTATGTGTGTGTGCTGTACACGTGTGTGTGCTGTGTCTGTGTTGTACACGTGTGTGTGTGCTGTACATGTGTGTGTGCTGTGCATGTGTGTGTGTGTGCTGTACATGTGTGTGTGTGTGCTGTGCATCTGTGTGTGCTGTACACGTGTGTGTGTGCTGTACGTGTGTGCTGCACATGTGTGTGCTGTACATGTGTGTGTGTGCTGTACATGTGTGTGTGTGCTGCACATGTGTGTGCTGTACATGTGTGTGTGCTGTACATGTGTGTGTGTGCTGTACATGTGTGCTGTACATGTGTGTGCTGTACATGTGTGTGTGTGTGCTGTGCATGTGTGTGTGCTGTACACGTGTGTGTGTGTGCTGTACACGTGTGTGTGTGTGCTGTACGTGTGTGCTGCACATGTGTGTGCTGTACATGTGTGTGTGTGCTGTACATGTGTGTGTGTGCTGCACATGTGTGTGCTGTACATGTGTGTGTGCTGTACATGTGTGTGTGTGCTGTACATGTGTGCTGTACATGTGTGTGCTGTACATGTGTGTGTGTGTGCTGTGCATGTGTGTGTGCTGTACACGTGTGTGTGTGTGCTGTACACGTGTGTGTGTGTGCTGTACGTGTGTGCTGTACATGTGTGTGTGTGCTGTACATGTGTGCTGCACACGTGTGTGTGTGCTGTACATGTGTGTGTGTGCTGCACACGTGTGTGTGTTCTGTACATGTGTGTTCTGTACGTGTGTGTGCTGTACACGTGTGTGTGTGCTGCACACGTGTGTGTGTGCTGTACACGTGTGTGTGTGCTGCACACGTGTGTGTGTGTGCTGTACACGTGTGTGTGTGCTGTACACGTGTGTGTGTGCTGTACACGTGTGTGTGTGTGCTGTACACGTGTGTGCAGCTCCTGCCCCCCCCCCACTGGGGCTGCCCCCACTGATTCCCTCAGAGCTGGGGGAGGGCTTTGGACACGGGGGGGTTGGGAGAGGAGAAGGGAAATGGGTTAAAACTTGGAGAGAAAGGGGAGATTGAGGTTGGAGATGGGGAAGAAATTCTGGAATTTGAGGGTGGGGAGAGCCTGGAACAGGTTGAGAGAGTTGGGGGTGTTCAGTCTGGAGGAGAGAGGAGAAAGAGAGAAGAGAGGAAAGGAAGAGGAGAGAAGAAGAGAAGGATGTGGGGAGCCCTTGGAGCAGCTCCCAGTGCCTGAAGGGGCTCCAGGAAAGCTGGGGAGGGACTTGGGACAAGGGCCTGGAGGGATGGGATGAGGGGGAAGGGTTTTAAATTGAAAAGGAGTTGATTTAAGTTGAATACTAAGATGAAATTGTTTGGGGTGAGGGTGCTGAGCCCCTGTCCCAGGGTGCCCAAGGAAGCTGTGGCTGCCCCATCCCTGGCAGTGTCTCAGCCCAGGTTGGATGGGGTTGGAGCCCCCTGGGCTGTGGGAGGGGTCCCTGCACATCCAGGGGTTGGGATTCAATGATCCTGAAGGTCCCTTCCATCCCAACCCATTCCATGATCCCACACCAGATGAAACCCAAACCTCACACCCTGCCCCACTGCTTCTCCTGGGCTCTCAGTGGCCCTCAGGAGGACTCAAGACTGAAATAAAGGCAGGAAAGGGCCCACCTGTACAAGACAGGTGGATTTTTGGAGCTTGTCTGGATCCTCAAGGCAGATATTGCTGTGCTCTGGCCTTAAAATCTGATTTTCTGGCCTTAATGCAACAAATCCTCCTCAACCACGACACACTTGGGGTTCAGAACCCCCTGAGCAGCTCTTGGAAGGCACCAAGTGCTGCTCAGGGGTTTGATCCCAGAGAGAACTAGAAAAAAAAAACCCCACCATAATAATAAAAAGTCACCAGAAAGTGATTTTCCCCCCTTTTTATGATTTAATTTCACTGAGGTGCCCGGGTTTGCCTCTGCTGGGGGAGAGCAGAGCAGCTGAACCACCCCAGAGCTGCCACACTTCTCTGCAGGGCCTCCCAAAAATAACCCTGGGCTGGAAATTCCTTGGAGGCACAAACCTGGCTCTGCTGCAGCAGGGAGCAGAGATCCAGTTTCCTTACTGGAGGGGACTGGATGGGAACTGGCTGGAGGATTTTTTTTTTTTTTTTTTGGGTGGTTTTTAAAGCAAGGAGGTGAAGAGAAACTTCTGAGAGGTCGGCGTGGAGGTGGAGAACAAAGCAAGTGAGGTCACAGAAATTGCTGGTGGGAAATCAAACAGTCAGGAATTAAAGTTCCTGAGGGTTGGGGTTGGGAGAGGAGGTTCCAGGGATCTGCCCTCTCCTCTCCCAACCCTCCTGGGTACACAAAACCCAAACCATTTCCTTAGCAACACGGAGACTTTTCATCTGCCCCAGCACCTGCACCTTCCCTGCCCAACCCAGCAACAACAAAAAAAAAATAAACCCAAAATTGAAAAAACCCTAAAAACCTCATCCAGGAACCCACCAGACCTCCCCACACCGACCAACACCTCCGAGCAGCTCAGCACCTCTTTATTTCCATTTTTAACACCTTTTCTGAACACCCCTGGCAGTTCCCAGCAGGCAGGGACCTCTCCAGAGCAGATGCAGCCACCCCGGTGCTGCCAACTCTGCTGAACACCCCGGGGGTGCTCAGGGGTTTTTATTTCCCCTCCAAAACCCCCATTTATTTCCCCCCCTGGCAGGGCAGGACTCTCTGCTGGGGTTTTTTTTTAGGGTGGGCACACACACAACACCGGGTGAGAGAAGGAGGAGGAGGGGGGGGTGGGTGGTGGTGTTGAGGATTTTCTGGCAATTAAGAGCCCGGGGGGAGGGGGGTGTGAGGATTTTCTGACAATTACAATTAAATTCTGACAATTAAAAGCAGGTTTCACCCAGCTGGCTGCCAGCTCTGACCTCGGGGGCTGTCACAAGGACACCAAGTGCCCACGGTGGCCTCAGCCCAGGTGGGTTCTGCTGTGGCTGCCAGAGGAGAGGGGGGGAAAATCCACCCAAGTTTGCACCTGGGGCTTTCCCCTGAATTTTTGTAGGGTTTTGGGGTGGAGGGGAGGGAAATCAGGGGCAAACCAGAAGAGGTCTTTGCTACCTCTCCTCTCCAGGGCTGAAAAACTCCTTCCCAAAGCAGGGAGAAGATGAGAGAGCCCTGGAGTGGGGATCCCTCACTCCCAGAGCCAGGCTGCCCACCTGAGAATGCCCTTTAAAACCCCCCAAAAACCTCACTAATAACCCATAAACCCACTGGTATTTCCCACAGACACCAAAGCCACAGCTTGCAGAATAATAATAATAATAATAAAAAAAAAAAAGAAAAAATTAAAAAATTTAAAAAATTAAAAAACCCAGGCTCTCATTAGCAAACCTCTGGAGCCCATTGCAAAAATAAACAGGGATGATTATTTTTGGTCCTTCGACCCCTTGCCCCTGAGAGTGTTTCCGAAACCAGAGCTGGGGACACGGTGAGCTGCACTTTTTTTGTTCTTTTTTTTTTTTTTTTTTTTTTTTTCCCTAATAAATCCCAGAATTGCCTCAAAAAAAAAAAAAAAAGAAACCAAGCTACCCAACAACAAAACAACCCCCAAAGCAGAGGTCAAGGCCTGCTTGTGGGGCACTGACCCAGGCCCTTTCCCACAGGGAACTTGAAACCCCCAGAGCTGGAGGATTTTGGGGAGGGGGGGGAACTGCAGCCCCCCTGGATCAAAACTCCGGGGACCAAAACCCTTTGGGAAGGAGAAGCCTGAAGTTTGGGGGTCAGGTGTGTTTTTTGGGGGGGTCTTACCTGCAATGGCTGTCTCGTCCAGGTGGGAGACAGGGGATCTTTCCCCTCTCCCCTGCTGCAGGAGGAAACCACACAGGACCCACAGGGCCACTCCGAAGCGTAAATCCATTATTTTTTTTTTCTCCCCCGCGTCTTTTTTGGTGTTTTTCTTCCTTTCCCCCACCGCTGTCAGCTTCTCTCCAGCATCAGCCCCCGGGAGCAGGGGGGGTTTCCGTGGGGCAGACACAGCAGCTGAGGGACAGAGGTTCCAGATCAGCACTGATGCCCCAAACCCGCTGCTTCCCACCCAAACCCCCAAAAACAACCCCCAAACCCCCCCCCACCACCATTCCCCTTGTGGTCTTTCCCAAAACATCCTTCCCCCCCCCCCCTCCCTCAGGGTGGTCTCTCCCGGGACACCCCAAACCCCTATTTTCTCCTCAAAAATGGTCTCACCCGGGACCCCCCAAACCCCCTTTTTCTCCTCAGCAATCCTTCCCCCCCTCCCTCAGGGTGGTCTCTCCCGGGACACCCCAAATCCCCCCTTTTCTCCTCAAAAATGGTCTCACCCGGGACACCCCTGCCCCCCCCCTCAGGGTGGTCTCTCCCGGGACACCCCAAACCCCTATTTTCTCCTCAAAAATGGTCTCACCCGGGACACCCCTTCCACCCCCCCTCAGGGGGGTCTCTCCGGGACCCCCCAACCCCCCATTTTCTCCTCAGCAATCCTTCCCCCCGGGACACCCCCCCCCCCCCGCCGTTCCCCTCTCCCCTGCCCGCTCCTTCCCCTCCTCTCCTCCCCAGCTGGGCTCTCTCCGGGACACCCTCCCCTCGCCTCTCCCTGCCGGAGCCCCGAGCCCCTCTCCCCGTCCTCTCCTGCTCTCCGGGGGGTCCTTTCCATGCCCCCCCCCCCCCCTTTCCCCGCTCCCCGTTGCGCACCGGGCCCTGGCGCCGCCGCACGCTCGCTGACAGGGGGCGGGGCCAACCTTCGGCCACGCCCACCGACGAGGCGGAGGAGGCGGGGCCGAGGGTAGGCGGATCAACCAATCGAAAAGCTCCGGGGGCGGTGCCGGGGGCGCCTCTCAACCAACCGGAAAGCGAAGAGGTGGCCACGCCTCCCCCTCCCTCCGCCTCCGCTTTCCTCCCTCCCCGCCGCTTGGAGCCGCAGCGCCCCCTGGCGGGCGGGCGGGGCCGTGCCCCCTGATGGCGGCTCCGTCCCCGAGCCCCGGGGAGGCCGCTCCGGGACCCCCCCCCCCCCCCAAAAATCCGGGATCACCCCAAGGTTTTACAACCCCCCGGCTTGGAAGAGAACCCCGAGCAGCCGCATCCCCCTCCGCACCACACCCCGAGAGCCTCCATGGGGCTGCGGGTGCTTTTTGAGGGCTGCGGGGAGGGGGCGCCCACCTCGTTTCGGGGCACATGGAGCTTCTGGGGACCCCCAGACTGGGGGGACTGGGAATCCCCGGCCTGGGGACATGGCCCTTACTGGGACTCCCAGGTTGGGGGGGCCTTCCCCTTGTGGGGATCCCCAGTTTGGGGATTTGCCCCTTATGGGGACTCCCAGTTTGGGGATGTGGCCCCTACTGGGACCCCCAGTTTGAGAGACCAGGTCCTTCTGGGGACCCCCAGTTTGGGGATGTGGCCCTTACTGGGATTCCCAGTTTGAGAGGCCAGGTCCTTCTGGGGACCCCCAGCCTGGGGTCTTGAGGGGACCCTTGGTTTGGGGGCTCTGCCCCCACTTTGGGGAATCTGTCCCTGATGGGGACCCCACCTCCTGGCCCTTGGGGTGACCCCCGGTTTGGAGGGTCCCTCACACCCCCCTGACATCCCCCTCCCAAAAAAGTTTCTTCCCCCCCCCCGAGGACCCTCTCCCCTCCCCAAAATATCCCGCACCCCACCCAACATCCCGCACCCCCACCCTGATTTCCCCTCCCTCACCCCAAAATGTCCCGCACCTCCCCCTTGGGCTCCCTCAGCCCCAGCCTGACCCCCCCAAAAACCGGGGGTCTCCACCCCTCCCCAATGTCCCACCCCCCCACCGGGGGTCCCTCACCCCCTCCCTAACTCCCCCCCCTCAACCCGCAACCCCCCGGGGGTCCCTCACCCCCCCCAATGTCCCACAACCCCCCCCGGGATCCCACCCCCCAAAAAAAAAATACAAATATTCCGCACCCCCTCCCCAGCTCCCACCCCCCGGGGGTCCCACCCCCCTCCCCAGTGCCTCCCCCCCCCCCGGGGTTCCTTCTCCATCCCCTTAATATCCCACCCCCCCCCAGGGGTCCTTCCCCCAAAATCCCTCCCGCGCCCCCTCCCCCAGCATCCCCCCCACCCCGTCCCCTTCATTCCAGCCCCCCCAATGTGCAGGGGTCCCCCCGGGGGGGTCCTTGGGGGTTGTTCCGGACCGTGGGACCCCCCAGCCCCCCCCTCTCCCCCCGGGGCGGGCGGAGGAAGGAAGCGGGGGGGGGGGGGGGGGGGAAGTTTCTGGTCGGGACCGCCCGGGGCGGGGGGAGGAGGCGGCCGCTGACTTCCTCCCCCCCCAGCCCCAACCCCAACCCCAATCGCGACCCCGACCCCCCCTCTCCTCCTCCTCCTCCTCCCGAGCCGCCGCGCCATGCCCCGGGGTGAGTGGGGGGCTTGGGGGGCGGGATGAGGGGGGGTTCGGGAGGGGGGGGGCACCCACAGCACCCCCCGGGGCTGCCCCCCCCCCGGGAGGGAGATGGGGAAAAGGGGGAGGGGGGGAGTCCCGGGTTCTGTCCCGGGTTCTGTCCCGGGTGATGCTGCCGGGGGGTCCTGGAGCGGGGTCCGGATCTGGGGGGGGGGGGTCCTGGAGAGGACCGCGGGTTCCGGTATTTGGGGGGGGAGGGAACATCGTGGCCGGTACCGGGGGTCCTGGAGCGGGGAGGTGATGACGGGAGGGGAGGTTCTGGACGGGACCGGGGTTCCGGTACCGGTGCGGGCATCCCGGCCGGTGCCGGGCGTCCCATTGCCGGGGGGGGGACCTGGTGACCGGTACCGGGGGTTCTGCTGCCGGGGGGGTCTTGGCCGGCACTGGAGATCCCGATGTGGGGCAGGGTCCTGGCCGGTACCGGGGGTCCGGACACCGGGGGTCCTGCTGCGGGGGGGTGGTCCTGGTCGGTACCAGTGGTTCCCTCACTGGGGTCCTGGTTGATACCGGGGGTTCTGGTCGGTGCTGGGGGTCCCTCAGCCAGGTGGGAGGAGGGGGGGGGAGTCCTGGCCGGTACCGGTGGTACCGATGGTCCCAGGGCCCGACTGGTACCGGGGGTCCTGCTGCTGCTACACGGGTCCACTGCAGGGGCACCCAGTGGGTGCACCCCACCCACACTGCACCCACTGCACCCACTGCACCCACTGCAGGGGCACCCAGTGGGTGCACCCCACCCACACTGCACCCACTGCACCCCACACTGCACCCACTGCACCCCACACTGCACCCACTGCCACCAGTCCCCTTGTGACACGGGCTGGAAGTCACAGGGGCCCCATTGCAACACTGCACGGGCAGTGCACGCGGTGACACACAGTGACACGCGGTGACACACAGTGACACGCGGTGACACGCGGTGACACGCGGTGACACGCACCCGTGGGTCCCCAAGTGGCTGGGGGAGGGGACACCTCAGGCCTTGGGGTGGCTCCGTGGGTGGCTTCCTGCTGGGTCACTGCGGGGCTTGGCAGAAAGAGGAGGAGGAGGAGGAGCTCTGGGGGTGGCATCTGGGGACGTTGGTGGCACTGGGGATGTTGGTGGCACTGGGGATGCTGGGGGCACTGGGGATGTTGGGGTCACCTGGGGGATGTTGGTGGCACTGGGGATGTTGGTGGCACTGGGGATGTTGGGGTCACCTGGGGGATGTTGGTGGCACTGGGGATGTTGGGGGCACTGGGGATGTTGGGGGCACTGGGGATGTTGGGGTCACCTGGGGGATGTTGGGGTCACCTGGGGGATGTTGGTGGCACTGGGGATGTTGGTGACACTGGGGATGTTGGGGTCACCTGGGGGATGTTGGTGGCACTGGGGACGTTGTCCAGCTGTCCCCGTGGGTGGCCAGGAGCACCCATGGGTGGTTTTGGTGATGGTTGGAGGGGTCTGAGACTGTGACACCGTGTGACAGCGCTGGGAACTGCCAGGGTGCCACCCCCTGACCATCCAACCACCTGCTGAGCCACCCCCCCATCCATCCATCCCTCCCCCCATCCCTCCATCCATCCCTCCATCCATCCATCCCTCCCTCCATCCATCCCTCCCTCCCTCCATCCCTCCCTCCATCCATCCCTCCCTCCACCCATCCATCCCTCCATCCCTCCATCCATCCATCCATCCATCCATCCATCCATCCATCCATCCATCCATCCATCCCTCCCTCCCTCCATCCATCCATCCCTCCATCCATCCCTCCATCCATCCATCCATCCATCCATCCATCCCTCCATCCATCCATCCCTCCATCCCTCCATCCATCCATCCATCCATCCATCCATCCATCCCTCCATCCATCTCTCCATCCCTCCATCCATCCATCCATCCCTCCCTCCATCCATCCATCCCTCCATCCATCCCTCCATCCATCCATCCCTCCATCCCTCCATCCCTCCCTCCATCCATCCCTCCCTCCACCCATCCATCCCTCCATCCCTCCATCCCTCCATCCATCCATCCATCCATCCATCCATCCATCCATCCATCCATCCCTCCATCCATCCATCCATCCATCCATCCATCCATCCATCCCTCCCTCCATCCATCCATCCCTCCATCCATCCATCCCTCCATCCATCCCTCCATCCATCCATCCATCCATCCATCCCTCCATCCATCCCTCCCTCCCTCCATCCATCCATCCCTCCATCCATCCCTCCATCCATCCATCCATCCCTCCATCCATCCCTCCCTCCCTCCATCCATCCATCCCTCCATCCATCCATCCATCCATCCATCCATCCATCCATCCCTCCATCCATCCCTCCCTCCCTCCATCCATCCATCCCTCCATCCATCCCTCCATCCATCCATCCCTCCCTCCATCCATCCCTCCATCCATCCATCCATCCCTCCATCCATCCATCCATCCCTCCATCCCTCCATCCATCCATCCCTCCCTCCATCCATCCCTCCATCCATCCATCCATCCCTCCATCCCTCCATCCATCCCTCTCCCCCATGTGGGGCTCAGGGGGCACCATGCAGGGTGGGGGGCTCAGGGTGCTTTGTGTGGGATTCAGGGGGCACCAAGTGGGGTGCAGGGTGTGTGCTGGGGGGCTTGGGGGCTCTATGGGGGGGTGCAGGGGATGTGCTGGGGGGCTCAGGGTGCCCCATGGGGGGGTGCAGGGGATGTGCTGGGGGGCTCGGGGTGCCCCATGGGGGGGTGCAGGGTGCTGGGGGGCTCATGGTGCCCCATGGGGGGCTCAGCTGTGGGGTGCTGGTCCTGCCAGGCTCTGGGTGTCCTGCCCCAGGTCTGGGTGCTGGTCTGGGGGTTCCCTCCCCTGGGGGTGGGGGGTTTTGGGCACCCTGCAGCCCCTCCCCCCCTCCAGAGTTCTGGGAAGCTGTGGAGGTGCCACCACCCCTGGCTGGGGGGGTCCTGTCCCCCCCTCAGCATCCCCCCTCCCCTCCTGTCATCTTGGGGTGGGGGGGGTTGGAGCCCACGTGGCCACAGGGCAGGAACGTGGGTGGCCCCTGGGACCCCCCTTGTCCTCCCCCAGCACCCAGAGGGGGCTTTGGGGGTGTGGGGGCACCCAAAGGATGGGAGCAGCAGGCAGGGTGGGGGGCACACACCCCACACACACACACTTTGTGCCCCCTCACCCCCATTTGATGATCTCTGAGGTCCCTTCCAACCCAGCTAATTCTATGATTCTATGATTTCCAGTGTTGGGTGGTCCATGTCGGGCACCCAGGACCCACCACCCCACCACCCCAATCCTGTCCCTGTCCCCATCACCCCAATCCTGTCCCCATCACCCCAATCCTGTCCCCACCACTCTGTCCCTGTTCCTGTCCCCATCACCCCCACCCTGTCTCTGTCACCCCAATTCTGTCTCTGTCACCCCCTCCCTGTCCCCATCACCCCCATCCTGTCCCCATCACCCCAATTCTGTCCCTGTCACCCCCATCCTGTCCCCACACCCCTGCCTGTTTCCTCCTCCTCCTCCCCCCCCTCTGTCCCTTTTCCCACTGCCCTGTCCTGGGGGTGTCCCCACCCAGGTGACCCCAGCACAGGGGTCCCACTGCTGCCCCTCCCCCCCCCCCCTGCATTTCCCCCCCAAACCGGGGACACGATGGAGGCCGAAGGTCCCGGTGCCTCTTGGGGACCCCCCTGGGCCCCCACCCGGAGCTCCCTGCTGTGGGTGGGAGTTGGGGGGGTGCCCACCCACCAACCAACCCCCTCCCCCCCATACTGCTCCCCGCTCACAGATGTGGGGATCCCCCCCTCCTCCCCCCTTTGCAGCAGCACGTTTGCAGTGGGGAAACTGAGGCAGGGGCCCACAGGGCGAGTTCATCACCGGGGGTTTGGGGGCACCCCCCACCCCAGCAGTGTTCGTGCTGCTGCAGGCAGGGAGCCAGGCAGGGCAGGAAGCCAGGGGGGAAGAGGAAGGAGCCACTTCCCCATCCCAGGGGGCAGGACCTGACCCGGGGAGGAGCCTTCCCCAACCCTTGGGGTGGGGTCGGGGGGGGCTCTGCAGGGGAGTCCCCACCCCCAGCCGAGGGCTCCGGGACCGTGCGGTGTCCCCGTCCCACGGTGCTGGCACAGGAGCCCCTGGGGTGGCCATGTCCTGGCAGGGAAAGGGGGGGCTGGCCCCACGTTGGGCCCCAAAGTGCCCCTGGGTTGGGGTGGAGGTACTGGGGGGGCTGGGAAAGTGGAGATGGGAGCACAGAAACCCCCCCTGTGCTGGGCTGTGTCACCATCAGTGTCACCACCAGTGTCACCATCAGTGTCACCATCAGTGTCACCAGGGAGGGGATTGTCCCCCCCTGGGGTAAAGCTGTGTCCAGCTCTGGGGTCCCCAGCAGCAGGAGGACACGGAGCTGCTGGAACCAGTGCAGAGGAGGTGATGGAGCTGCTGGGAGGGCTGGAGAGGGGACAGAGAGAGAGAGAGGGAAAGGGAAAGAGAGAAAGAAAGGGAAAAAGGAATAAGAGAAAAAGAAAAGGGAAAAAGGAAAAAGAGAAAAAGAGGAAGAAAAAGAGAAGAAGAAAGGGAAGGAGAAGAAAGGCAATGAGAAAGAAAGGGAAAAAGGAAAAAGAGAAAGAGAGAAAGAAAGAGAAAGAGAAAGAGAAAAAAAGGCAAAGAGAGAAAGAAAGAGAAAAAGAAAGAGAAGGAGAAGGTTGTGGGGAGCCCTTGGAGCAGCTCCCAGTGCCTGAAGGGGCTCCAGGAAAGCTGGGGAGGGACTTTGGGCAAGGGCCTGGAGGGAGGTGCCAAGGAGAGATGGTTTCAAAGTGGAAGAGGGGAGCTGGAGAGGAGCTGGGAGGGAGAAGTGAGGGTGGGGAGAGCCTGGGAGAGGTTTCCTGGAGAAGCTGTGGGTGGTGGGAATGTTGGAGTTGAGGTTGGATGGGGTTGGAGCCCCCTGGGCTGGGGGAGGGGTCCCTGGGTGACCCTGAAGATCCATCCCCTCCAACCCAACCCAGAGGGGTCATGAGGAGGTTCCTGTGGGGGTTGGGTGAGGGGAATTCCTGGGATTTCCCAGAGGGATGTGACCTGGTTCCTCCCCATGGCACAACCCTGGGGAAGGACCCTGGGGCTCAGGGCAGCAGGAGGTGACCCCAGAGGTGACCCCAGAGGTGACCCCAGGGCTTGTTGGGGTCTGAGGTGTCCAGGGAAGGGCAGGAAGGAGCCAGGGGTGTCCTGCAGCTCCTCTCCTGGGGTGGTGAGCTGGAAGGTGTTCAGGTGATGGGTTTGAGGGCAGGGAGAGGGGAGATGGAGACCTCAGGGGTGGTGCCTGGCCTGGGGACAACAGGAACCTCTCTGGGGTCCCTCTCCACCCAAACCAGTTCAGGAGCTGATGACCCAGCATGGGCTGCTCTGGGAGCACATCCTGGGGACAAGGTGGTCCCTGGGGACACCAGAGGTGGTGGCACAGAGGTTGCTCTGGGTGCTGGGAGGTCTCTGGTGGCTGCTGGGGGACACCCCTGGCTGGGGGGGTCACCCATGGGGGGTGGGGGACAGCCCAGGCTGGGCCAGATCCACTGCCAGCTCTGACCCAGCTGCACCCACCGTGTCCGAGCTCCCTCAGGACAGGGAAGGTCACCCAACTCCGACCCAATTCTGACCCAATTCTGACCTAACTCTGCCCCAACTCTGCCCCAACTCTGCCCCAACTCTGCCCCAACTCTCACCCAACTCCCACCCAACTCCCACCCAACTCCCACCCAACTCCCACCCAACTCCCACCCAACTCTGACCCAATTCTGACTTAACTCTGACCAACTCTGCCCCAACTCTCACCCAACTCTGACCCAACTCTGACCCAACTCTGACCCAATTCTGACCCAATTCTGACCCAACTCTGCCCATTTCTCACCCACCTCCCACCCAACTCCCACCCAACTCTCACCCAACTCTGCCACACCTCTCACCCAACTCTCACCCATCTCCACCCATGGTGTCCAAGCTCCCTCATGAGCTGGAAGGTCACCCAACGGTGGCCTTGGCTCCAGGTACCCGAGCAGAGGGACCAGGGGGAGGCCTCCGTCCTTGGCCAGGTCCCTGAGCTCCCCCTGCCCTCCCCGCAGGCTGCTGAGGGGCCGGGGGGAGATGCAGAGCATCAAGTGCGTGGTGGTGGGCGACGGGGCGGTGGGGAAGACGTGTCTGCTCATCTGCTACACGGCCAACGCCTTCCCCAAGGAGTACATCCCCACCGTCTTCGACAACTACAGCGCCCAGAACACGGTGGACGGGAGGACTGTGAACCTCAACCTCTGGGACACGGCCGGCCAGGAGGAGTACGACCGCCTGCGGACCCTCTCCTACCCCCAGACCAACGTCTTCATCATCTGCTTCTCCATCGCCAGCCCCCCGTCCTACGAGAACGTCAAGCACAAGTGGTACCCCGAGGTCTGCCACCACTGCCCCAGCGTCCCCATCCTCCTCGTCGGCACCAAGAAGGATCTGAGGAACCACCCCGAGACCATGAAGCGCCTGAAGGAGCAGAACCAGAGCCCCATCACCACCCAGCAGGGCCTCAGCCTCTCCAAGCAGATCCGGGCGGTCAAGTACCTGGAGTGCTCGGCCCTCAACCAGGAGGGCATCAAAGATGTCTTCACCGAGGCCGTCAGGGCCGTGCTCAACCCCGTCCCCGCCAAGCCCAAGAAGCCCTGTGTCCTCTTGTGACGGGGTGCCCGGCAAGGGACCTTCCCCCCCCGACCCCAACGACCCCCCCGAGACGCTGCCCGGTGCCACCAGAACCTCCCCCTGCTCCCGGCCCGGTGTCACCTCCCCTGCACCCCAACCTGGGGACAGCGGGGCCACCGAGCCCGGGGCCACCAGCTTGAGTAACACAGACCTTGATTGCACTAATGGCCACCCCCTGGGAACCCCCCACCCCCCGGGGAGCCCCCACCCCATCCCTGGCTGTCACCCTTGGCTTTTGGGGACACCTCTGCTCCCGGCACAGAGCGACGCTGCCTGAGAAGGGGGCACGAGGGGTGGCTGAACCCCACCCCTGACCCCACCTCCACCCCATGGGGACCCATCAGACCCAGCACCCCATGGGGACCCAGCACCCCATAGGGACCCACCAGCCCCAGAGCCACCATGGGGACCCAGCACCCCATGGGGACCCACCAGCCCCAGCACCCCACGGGGAGCCAGCACCCCATGGGGGCCCGGCCCCCTCAGCACCCCATGGGGACCCACTAGCCCCAGAGCCACCATGGGGACTCAGCACCCCTCAGCACCCCATGGGGACCCAGCACCCCATGGGGACCCGTCCCCCTCAGCACCCCATGGGGACCCATCAGACCCAGCACCCATGGGGACCCAGCACCCCATGGGGACCCAGCACCCCATGGGGACCCAGCCCCCTCAGCACCCTATGGGGACCCAGCACCCCATGGGGACCCATCAGACCCAGCACCCCATGGGGACCCGTCCCCCTCAGCACCCTATGGGGACCCATCAGACCCAGCACCCATGGGGACCCAGCACCCCCAGCACCCCATGGGGACCCGTCCCCCTCAGCACCCCATGGGGACCCAGCACCCCCAGCACCCCATGGGGACCCAGCCCCCTCAGCACCCTATGGGGACCCAGCACCCCATGGGGACCCACCAGCCCCAGATCCACCATGGGGGGGGACACGGGTGGTGCCCCCAGGCCCTCTGTGCCAGCCCTGGCACTCGGTCACCTCCTGCTGCCCCTGGGGGTGTCTTGGGGGGGTTGGGGTGGCCCTCGGGTGTGTCCCCAGGCTGGTGTTGGGGCTCCAGGGGCTGGTGGGACTCTCCTGTCACCAACTGCTCCCCGAGTTGCTTCTTCTTAAATAAAAAGTGCTGCCCAGGTTGTGCCCCGTGTCCTGTCCTCTGCCATGTGCCATGTCCCCCTGTCACCAAGGAGGGTCCCCAGGGCCACCTCCTGATCCCTCCAGGGGGGATCCCCAAGACCATCTCCTCCTCTGACAGTGGAGGATTCCCATGGCCACGTCCCCTTCCCCCCCTGGAGGGTCCACAGGGCCACCTCCTGCTCCTTTCAGGGGGGATCCCCATGGCCATGTCCCCCTCCCACCCCGAGGGTCCCCATGGCCACCTCCTGCTCCTGCTGCACAGTCCTGGGTCCACGGAGCATCCTGGGTGAAATGGGACAGAGTCTGCCAAGACCTCACCAAACCCTCAGGATTTTTATTTCAACCTCCAAAGGCCACCGGGGCCCCGCGCGTGCAGGGAGGGGACACGGGTGGGGGGACACGGGTGGGGGGGACACGGGTGGGGGGGACACTCAGAGGTGGCCACAGCTCGTGGCAGGACCCACTCCAAGGCCTCCTGCTGGAGGTTCTGTTCTGTCCCAGCCCATCCCAGGGGAGGGGGAGGTGGCTGCAGTTGCAGGGCCCCACGTTGGTCCCTCAGGGCAAGCAGGGAGCTCCTCAGAGAGGGGACCTCCAGCACCAGCCCCCTCACCCTCCCATCACAAACTGGGCTTGAACTGGGACACAGCACCCCTGGGAGCTCCTTCAGTCCATGTCCCACACCCCAGCACAGCAGCACCCAAGCTCAATGTCCCCATCCCAACACTCAGCTCCATGTCCCCATCCCAACACTCAGCTCCATGTCCCCATCCCAACACTCAGCTCCATGTCCCCATCCCAACACTCAGCTCCATGTCCCCCATCCCAACACTCAGCTCCATGTCCCCATCCCAACACTCAGCTCCATGTCCCCATCCCAACACTCAGCTCCATGTCCCCATCCCAACACTCAGCTCCATGTCCCTTATCCCAACACTCAGCTCCATGTCCCCATCCCAACACTCAGCTCCATGTCCCCATCCCAACACTCAGCTCCATGTCCCTTATCCCAACACTCAGCTCCATGTCCCTTATCCCAACACTCAGCTCCATGTCCCTTATCCCAACACCCAGCTCCATGTCCCTTATCCCAACACTCAGCTCCATGTCCCTTATCCCAACACCCAGCTCCATGTCCCTTATCCCAACACCCAGCTCCATGTCCCTTATCCCAACACTCAGCTCCATGTCCCCATCCCAACACTCAGCTCCATGTCCCTTATCCCAACACTCAGCTCCATGTCCCTTATCCCAACACCCAGCTCCATGTCCCTTATCCCAACACTCAGCTCCATGTCCCTTATCCCAACACTCAGCTCCATGTCCCCCATCCCAACACTCAGCTCCATGTCCCTTATCCCAACACTCAGCTCCATGTCCCTTATCCCAACACTCAGCTCCATGTCCCTTATCCCAACACTCAGCTCCATGTCCCCATCCCAACACTCAGCTCCATGTCCCTTATCCCAACACTCAGCTCCATGTCCCCATCCCAACACTCAGCTCCATGTCCCCCATCCCAACACTCAGCTCCATGTCCCCATCCCAACACTCAGCTCCATGTCCCCATCCCAACACTCAGCTCCATGTCCCCATCCCAACACTCAGCTCCATGTCCCCCATCCCAGCACCCAAGCTCCACACACCCCAGCACCACATCCCAGCTCTGCCACCAGAGCTTCCCAAGGATTCAAGGGCTCCTCCAGAGGGAGGTAGGGGGCAGCAAGGGTTCCTTCTGAGGTTCCTTCAGGTCCCAAAAGGCCACCAGCCCCTTGTGAGGACTTTGGGCAAGGATCCTCAGCCAGGAGAAGGATCCAGGAGGCCACCCAGGGCACGAGGGTGGGAGCAGAACCTTTGTCTGCCCAGAAATCCTCCACAGAAAGAGGCAGCAGGAGGTACCTGCCCCCCCTCCTCTGTCCCCCTGCCCACTCCAGTTGCCTTGAGGGTCCCCAACCAGGGGTCCCTTGCAGGAGAGCTCCAGGGGTGACAGAGGGACACTTGGGGGGCTCAGGACCCCGGGATGGTCCTTGCAGCAGCTCCACAGCAAACACCCAGACCCCAGCACTGCCTGGGGGACATCTCAGAAGTGTTTGTCCTCCAGCAGGGAGCTCACCACCAGCTCCTTGTTGCCAAAGTCCCAGAAGGCAGTCATGTGAAAGGCCATGTTGGAGAGGACAACCAGGTACTCCAGGAAGGCAAAGATGGTGTAGACTGGTGGGGGAAACACAGCAGGGAAGGGGAACCACAGAATCCTTCTGGTTGGAAAAGCCCTTCGGGATCATCCAAGTCCAACCCTGACCCCATCCCCACTGTCCCATGTCCCTCATCCCCACATCCCCAGGGTCTGAAACTCCTCCAGGGATGATGGGGACTCCACCAGGGAATCCCTTGGGTTGGGGAAGCCCCTTCAGGATCCTCAGGTCCATCCATGAACCCAACTCCACAAAGGTCACCACTGCCCCATGGTCCTCACCAGCCCCACATCCCCAGGGTCTGAAACCTCTCTAGGAATGGGGACTCCACCACAAAATCCTTCTGGTTGGGAAAAACCTTTGGGATCATGGAACCCAACCCTGACCCCATCCCCACTGCCCCATGTCCCTCATCCCCACATCCCCAGGCTCTGAAACCCCTCCAGGGATGATGGGGACTCCAGCCCTGCCCTGGGCAGCCTGGGCCAGGCCCTGACAACCCTTTCCAGGGAGAAATTCTTCCCCAGCTCCAACCTAAACCTCCCCTGGCACCACTTGAGTTGTGCCAAAAGTTCCTCTTTTCATGGAATCCCAGACTGGTTTGAGTTGGAGGGACCTCAAAGCTCTTCAGTGCCATGGGCTGGGACACCTTGACTGAGAGGAGATCTTGGGGAGAAATCCTTGAATTTGAGGGTGCTGAGCCCCTGTCCCAGGGTGCCCAAGGAAGCTGTGGCTGCCCCATCCCTGGCAGTGTCTCAGCCCAGGTTGGATGGGGTTGGAGCCCCCTGGGCTGGGGGAGGTGTTGGAATTGGGGGGGTTGGAGTTGGATTATCTTTAAGGTCCCTTCCAACCCAACCCATTTTATGATTCCATGATTCATGCTTCAAGGCCTGTAGCTGGAAAGGATCCCTCCCACACTCCATAGGAACAATTCCTTATTTTGGGAATAAAAAAGGCCAGGTTGTCTCAGCCCAGGCTGGATGGGGCTTGGAGCCCCCTGGGCTGTGGGAGGGGTCCCTGGGTGAGCTTTAGGGTCCCTTCCCACCCACCCCCCTCTAGGATTGGATGAAACCCCCCCAGAGATGGCCAAGCCCCCCTTGCCCCATCCCCCTCACCTCCTGGGCTGCAGTACCAGTTGTGGTGGAAGAAGACGCAGACGGCGAAGGCGAAGGTGATGAAGGTGAAGAAGAAGAGGAGCTGCTTCCACCTGTAGGATTTCCGCTCCTGAGAGGGACCAAGAGCGGGGTCACCACCTCTGCCACCCCACCAGTGCCTGTCCCATCCCTCCCACCCAGCCTGGCAGGGACACAGCCAGCTCAGAGCGTGGCAGAGATCCTGGAGGTGCTGAGGGACCCAACCCCATCCCCAGCAGAGCCTCCGGACCCTGGGAGGGACCCCTGGGACCCCCCCCTGGGGTAAGGAGCAGGGGTGACCCCAAAAATGTGGCAGGGGACACCTGGGGGGATGGCTCCAACCTGGACCTTGTCCTGACACAGCCATGGGGAGGTGGGAGCCATGGGGGACCCCAGCACCATCTGACACCAACAGAACCCAGAACCCCCCTTGTGCTGGGCTGTGTCACCATCAGTATCACCAGCAGTGTCCCCACCAGTGTCACCATCAGTGTCACCATCAGTGTCCCCAGCAGTGTCACCATCAGTGTCCCCATCAGGGCCAGGGAGGGGATTGTCCCCCCCTGGGGTAAAGCTGTGTCCAGCTCTGGGGTCCCCAGCAGCAGGAGGACACGGAGCTGCTGGAACCAGTGCAGAGGAGGTGATGGAGCTGCTGGGAGGGCTGGAGCAGCTCTGGAGCCGGGGGGGGGGGGTTGGGACAGAGCTGGACACAGCTTCACCCCAGGGGTCCCCCCAGAGCAGACCATGGGACCCTTCTGGCAGAAGAACCCCAAACCAAGGTGGGTCCCAAGGTCTCCATCCCACCATGCCAACCCCTGGTGGGACCCTCATGGTGTGGGGGGAGGTTCAAGGGGGGGTTTGGGGTTCAGCTCACATGAAGTCCCCAGGGCAGGCAGGGCTGGCCCAGCCTCGGGCTGGTTTTGCCCCATTTTTGGGTGGGAGGTGGGAATTTCCCTGAGGTGACATCTCCCCGTGTGACAAACCCTCCCTTGGGTGGAAATGTCCCCATCAGAGTTTCCACCCAGCCCCCACCCCGGAAAGCTCAGCCCCAGCAGCACAAACAGCTCAGGGCTGGGGAGGAAAACCCCAAGAGGAAGAAGAACCTCAAGGCTGCCTTCAGCAGCTGGGGACATGGGGCCACATCCTCCTCCTCCCCACGGGGCCTGGGCAGGTTCTGCCCTGCTGGGGCTCAGGAGGGTCCCTGTCCCAGTGTCCCCAGTGTCCCCAGGGCCCCTGGGGCTGGCTGATGATGGTCACAGGGAGCTGGTGGGGTGGGCAGTGCCCCAGCTGCACCCCCAAACACCCCAGGGCAGCCCCAGGGTCTTCATGGGTGAAACCTGCAAAGGTTTGTCCAGGATGGGCAAAGCGATCACTCACAGCCTGGGGTGGGTGGGATGGGACCCTCAGGGTCCCCCAGTGCCACCAGGGACCCCTCCCCCAGCCCAGGGGGCTCCAACCCCATCCAACCTCAACTCCAACATTCCCACCACCCACAGCTTCTCCAGGAAACCTCTCCCAGGCTCTCCCCACCCTCACTTCTCCCTCCCAGCTCCTCTCCAGCTCCCCTCTTCCACTTTGAAACCATCTCTCCTTGGCACCTCCCTCCAGGCCCTTGCCCAAAGTCCCTCCCCAGCTTTCCTGGAGCCCCTTCAGGCACTGGGAGCTGCTCCAAGGGCTCCCCACAACCTTCTTTTTGTCTTTCTCCTTTTTCCCTTTCTTTCTCTCTTTCCCTTTCTCTTTTTCTATTTTTCTTTTCTCTCTTTCTCTTTTTCTCTTTTTTCCTTTCTCTCGTTCCCTTTTTCTTTTTCCCTTTCTCTTTTCCCCTTTCATTTTTTCCCTTTCTTTCTCCTTTTCTTTCTCCTTTTTCCCTCATTTTTCCCTTTTTCTTTTTTTCTCTCTTTCCCTTTCTTTCTCTTTTCCCTTTCTTTCTCTTTTCCCTTTCTTTCTCTTTTCCCTTTCTTTCTCTCTTTCCCTTTTTCTCCTTCCCTTTCTTTCTCTTTTTCCTTTTTCTCTCTTTCTTTCTCTCTTTCCCTTCCTCTCCCCCCCTCTCTCTCTGTCCCCTCTCCAGCCCTCCCAGCAGCTCCATCACCTCCTCTGCACTGGTTCCAGCAGCTCCGTGTCCTCCTGCTGCTGGGGACCCCAGAGCTGGACACAGCTTTAACCCAGGGGGGTCTCCAGGGCTTTACTGGGGGTCTCTGTGCTGCTGAAGGGCTCCTGGTTGCCTCTGCACCATTTTTGTCTCCCCTGTGGTCCCCAAAGTGCCCCGAGCACCCAGAGCTCAGTGTTGGGGTGTTTGTGGAGCCCTGGTTGTGTCACCCTCCCTGTGACACCCAGCCCGGTGCCGAGGAGCTGGGACCAGAACCTCCTGACCCCAAAGTGCTGCTGGGGCAGGGGGTGGGAGATGTTTGCAAACAAGAAGTGAAACTGCTCAGCCCCATGGAGCAGAACCAGCTGGGACACTGCCAGCCCAGCCCTGGCCAAGAACTTTGGACCAGGAGCCAACAAATCACAGAACCATAGACTTGGCTGGGTTGGAAGGGAGCTCAGAGCTCCTCAAGTCCAACCCTTGCTCCACTCCCCCCGTGGTTCCCAGCCCATGGCACTGAGTGCCACATCCAGGCTCTTTGGAAATATCTCCAGGGATGGAGAATCCACCCCTTCCCTGGGCAGCCCATCCCAATGCCTGATCCCCCTCTCCATCAAGAAATTCTTTCTAATGTCCAACCTAAACCTCCCCTGGCACAACTTGAGACCATGGCCTCTTGTCTTGCTGAGAGTTGCCTGGGAAAAGAGCCCAACCCCCCCCTGGCTCCAACCTCCTTTCAGGGAGTTGGAGGGAGTGATTTCCCTTCCTCCCCAGGGAAAATTCTGGGAGACAGAATCCCAGAATGATCCAGCTTGGAAATGACCTCTGAGAGCATCAACTCCAACCTTTAATCCACAACCACCCCAGAGCACTCAGTGCCACCTTCAGCCCCTTCCTAAAAACCTCCAGGGATGGAGAATCCACCCCCTCCCTGGGCAGCCCATCCCAATGTCTGATCACCCTCTCTGCAAAGAATTTCTCCTAATATCCAACCTAAACCTCCCCTGGCAGAGCTGAAGCTCTGCCAGGGGAGGTTTAGGTTGGATATTAGGAAAAAATCCTTAAGCCCATGGCCTCTTGTCTTGTCTCTGCCTGGGAGCAGAGCCCGACCCCCCCCTGGCTCCAACCTCCTTTCAGGGAGTTGTAGGGAGTGAAAAAAGTGTCCTGGTGGCCAAGAAGGGCCATGGAACCTTGGGGAGCATCCAGAGGAGCATGGCCAGGAGCCTCAGGGAGGTTCTGCTCTGCTCTGCTCTGCTCTGCCCTGCCCTGCCCTGGGGAGGACACAGCTGCAGAACTGGGTCCAGTTCTGGGCTCCCTGGTTCCTGAAGGCCAAGGAGCTGCTGGAGAGGGGACAGCAAAGGGCTCCGAGGATGAGGAGGGCACTGGGACATCTCTCCTGAGGCTGAGAGCCCTGGGGCTGTTCAGCCTGGAGAAGCCTGAGGGGGATCTCTCAGTGCTGATCAAGATCTCCAGGCTGGGGGTCAGGAGGATGGGGCCAGACTCTCCTCAGGGCTGCCAGGGACAGGACCAGGGGCAAGGGGCACAAACCTGACCAGGGGAAGGAACTTCCAGCTCCAGATGAGGAGGAACCTCTGGACTTTGAGGCTGGCAGAGCCCTGGCCCAGGCTGCCCAGAGAGGGGCTGCAGTCTCCTTCTCTGGAGCCATTCCCAACCCCCCTGGACACCATCCTGTGCCCCCTGCTCTGGGATCAGCAGCTCCAGAGCTCCCTTCCCACCCCTGAGCCTCTGATCCCCTCACAGAGCAGTGGTCACAGCACCAACCCCCCCAGCACAAATCCCAAAACTCCTCTGCTGAACCTCTGGAGAACCTGGGGGAGCTTCCCCAGGCTCTGCACCTCAGCTCCTCACATGGAGCTGGTCCTGGAGATTCCCCCCAGTTGGTTCCAGTTGGACACTGGGTCCCTGAGAAGCTGTGGCTGCCCCATCCCTGGCAGTGTCTCAGCCCAGCTTGGATGGGCTTGGAGCCACCTTTGGGGCTATGGGAGGGGTCCCTGCACATCCAGGGTTGGAATTCCATGATCCTGAAGGTCCCTTCCAATCCATCCCATTCCATGACTCTGGAATGTTTGCCCTCTCTCCAGGCACCCCCAGTGCTTTCACCTCCCAGCTCTGCAATTCCCCAGCAGAAATTCCTTGGACAATTTCCTTCCCTTGTGGTCCCTGAGCACTCCAAACCCTTTGCTTTTGGGTTTTGAGTCATTATTTATCCACGAGGAGACTTTTTTTCCTTCTCACATCTTGCTTCATCTCCTGGAGGTGTCTCAGCCCAGGTTGGATGGGGTTGGAGCCTCCTGGGCTGTGGGAGGGGTCCCTGAAACCCCCCATGGAATTGGGGTTGGAACTGGAGGAGCTTTTGGGTCCCTTCCCACCCAAACCACTCTGGGATTCTGTGACCTTTTTTTTCTGCTGCTTTTTCATCCTCTTTCCAGCCTTGGAGTCTGGGTCCCAGACCCTCATCTCAGACTTTTCCTCTTCCCCTTTCCCCACCCCTCAGACATCCCCACTCTGATCTGGGAGCTCAAATTCCCTTCTGAACCTCAGGTTTGGGATTTTTCCTGATGAGCTCCTGGCCCAGGGTGCCCAAGGAAGCTGTGGCTGCCCCATCCCTGGCAGTGTCTCAGCCCAGGTTGGATGGGGTTGGAGCCCCCTGGGCTGTGGGAGGGGTCCCTGCACATCCAGGGGTTGGAATTCCAGGATCCTGAGGGTCCCTTCCCACCCAATCCATGAGAATCCATAAATCTCCAAGTTTGGCCCTGGAGAAGCTGAACCCCCAACGGGGACCCTGGAGGGCAGGATGGGACCCCTGGGACCCCCCATCCCCTGCTGCCACCTCCAGCTGCAGGGCTGGGGCAGCCAAGGAGGAACAAAAATCCCCAAAACCAGAGGAACGGACCCAGAATCCATCCCCAAGGAGCTGGGACCCAGCAGGAGAGACCCAGAGACCCCCCCCCAGCCCCCAACTTCAGCTCAGAACCAGGGGAGGAGGCGGGGTCAGCAAACCCACGGGGACATTTCCAGACCCCAGCCCCAAGCAAGAGGCAGAAAAAAAGGGGATTCAGGAGCCCCCTCCCCACTTTCTGCTGGGAAAAGGTGAATTTTGGTGAATTTTGGTGAATTTTGGTGAATTTCTTCAGTTGCACCCAAAGGAACCCCTGGTGGTGACTCCTTCACACCCAGACACGGGGCGTGGGCTAGGGAGGGAGGGATGAAACCCAGCACCAGAACCAGAACCAGCACCAGCACCAGAACCAGAACCAGAACCAGAACCAGCACCAGCACCAGAACCAGAACCAGAACCAGAACCAGCACCAGAACCAGAACCAGAACCAGCACCAGCACCAGCACCAGAACCAGAACCAGAACCAGAACCAGAACCAGCACCAGAACCAGCACCAGCACCAGAACCAGAACCAGCACCAGAACCAGAACCAGCACCAGAACCAGAACCAGAACCAGCACCAGCACCAGCACCAGAACCAGCACCAGCACCAGCACCAGAACCAGAACCAGCACCAGCACCAGAACCAGCACCAGCACCAGCACCAGCACCAGAACCAGAACCAGCACCAGCACCAGAACCAGAACCAGCACCAGAACCAGCACCAGAACCAGCACCAGAACCAGCACCAGAACCAGCACCAGCACCAGAACCAGCACCAGAACCAGCACCAGAACCAGCACTAGCACCAGAACCAGCATCAGAACCAGCACCAGAACCAGCACCAGCACCAGAACCAGCAGCAGAACCAGAACCAGCACTAGTACCAGAACCAGCACCAGAACCAGCACCAGCACCAGAACCAGCACCAGCACCAGAACCAGCACCAGAACCAGCACCAGAACCAGCACCAGAACCAGCACCAGCACCAGAACCAGCACCAGAACCAGCACCAGCACCAACACCAACACCAACACCAACACCAGAACCAGAACCAGCACCAGCACCAGAACCAGAACCAGAACCAGAACCAGAACCAGCACCAGCACCAGAACCAGAACCAGAACCAGCACCAGAACCAGAACCAGAACCAGCACCAGCACCAGCACCAGAACCAGAACCAGAACCAGAACCAGAACCAGCACCAGAACCAGCACCAGCACCAGAACCAGAACCAGCACCAGAACCAGAACCAGCACCAGAACCAGAACCAGAACCAGCACCAGCACCAGCACCAGAACCAGCACCAGCACCAGCACCAGCACCAGAACCAGAACCAGCACCAGCACCAGAACCAGCACCAGCACCAGCACCAGCACCAGAACCAGAACCAGCACCAGCACCAGAACCAGAACCAGCACCAGAACCAGCACCAGAACCAGCACCAGAACCAGCACCAGAACCAGCACCAGCACCAGAACCAGCACCAGAACCAGCACCAGAACCAGCACTAGCACCAGAACCAGCATCAGAACCAGCACCAGAACCAGCACCAGCACCAGAACCAGCAGCAGAACCAGAACCAGCACTAGTACCAGAACCAGCACCAGAACCAGCACCAGCACCAGAACCAGCACCAGCACCAGAACCAGCACCAGAACCAGCACCAGAACCAGCACCAGAACCAGCACCAGCACCAGAACCAGCACCAGAACCAGCACCAGCACCAACACCAACACCAACACCAACACCAACACCAACACCAGTACCAGCACCAGAACCAGCACCAGCACCAGCACCAGCACCAGTACCAGCACCAGAACCAGAACCAGAACCAGAACCAGACCAGTCCCAGCACCAGCACCAGTCCCATCACCAGTACCAGCACCAGAACCAGCACCAGCACCAGTACCAGCACCAGGACTAGCAGCAGCACCAGTACCAGCACCAGCACCAGCATCAGCACCAGTACAGTATCAGTACCATAACCAGCAGCAGCACCAGAACCAGCACCAGAACCAGCACAGCCCCCAGAAGAGAAAGGAAGTGTCTGTACCTCAGGACTTACTGTGTGCTTCTTGGTCATTCTCCAGAGGATGCAGGTGAGCAGCATGTGGCCCAGGGCAGAGGTGATGAAGATGATGAAGGCATTCTCATGGATGACTGGAGCGAGGAGACAAGGGGGTGCCCGTTAAACCTCACCCAAAACTCCCCCCCTGAGGGCCAGGAGGGTGGTGAGGGGCTCCGGGACTTGGGCCGAAGGTCCCTGACAAGGAGCCTCCTGCTCAGCATCCCCAGTGTTGGGCTGAGGATGGGAAACTGAGGCACAGAGGGTGGGGCTGGCACAGTGAGGCTGAGATCCAGGAAGGGCCATGGAATCAGAGCATGGGAAGGGACCTCCCAAGCTCATCCCACCCAGCTCAGGGTGCTCAGAGCCTCCTCACCCTGAACATCCCCAGGGATGAGGCCCCAACCCCCTCCCTGGACAACCTGGGCCATGGTTCCTCTGCCCTCCTGGGGCAGAACCTGAGCCCCAGGCCCCTGCATTCCCCCCTCTCACCCAACTCCTGAGGGCTCCAGGGCTGAGCTTCACCCAGGACAAGTGCCAGGTCCATCCCTTGGGTCACCCCAAGGCCAGGCTTGGGGCAGAGCAGATGGGAAGTGCCCGGGGGAAAAGGCCCTGGGGGGGTTGGGTGACACCCAGGACAGGAGCTCAGGGTGTGCCCAGGTGGCCAAGGTGGCCACCAAGATCCTGGCTGGGACCAGCACTGGGGGGGCAGCAGGAGCAGGGCAGGGATTGTCCCCTGGGCTGGGAACTGCTGAGGAGGCACCTCGAGTCCTGGGGTCAGTTCTGGGGTCCTCAGGGACAAGGAGGGGATTGAGGGGTGGGAGAGTGTCCAGAGAAGGGAATGGAGCTGGGATAGGGGCTGAGGAGCAAGGAGGAGGGGCTGGAAAAGATGGAGAAGGGGCTGGAGAAGGAGGAGGTTCTGGAGAAGATGGGGAAGGGTCTGGAGAGCAAGGAGCAGCTGGAGAACATGGAGAAGGGACTGGAGCACAAGGAGAAGGTCTGGAGAGGAAGGAGGAGGGTCTGGAGAACATGGAAAAGGGGATGGAGAACATGGAGAAGGGGTTGGAGAAAATGGAGAAGGTTCTGGAGCACAAGGAGAAGGTCTGGGGAGCAAGGAGGAGGAGCTGGAGAAGATGGAGAAGGGACTGGAGGACACAGGGAGGTGTCTGGAGAACATGGGGAAGGGGAGCAAGGACAAGGGGCTGGAGAGCATGGATAAGGTTCTGGAGGGCAAGGAGAAGGGTCTGTAGAAGATGGAGAAGGGGCTGGAGGGGAAGGAGGAGGTTCTGGAGAACAGGAATAAAGGTCTGGAGAAGATGGAGAAGGTTGTGGAGAAGTTGTGAGGAGCATCTGAGGGCCCTGTGGGTGCTGATCCTGGAGCAGAGGAGGCTGAGGGGAGACCTTCTGGCTCTCTGCAACCCCCTGAGAGGAGGTTGGAGCCAGGGGGGGTCGGGCTCTGCTCCCAAGGAACAAGGGATGGGACAAGAGGAACTTTTGGCACAACTCAAGGGGTGCCAGGGGAGGTTTGGGTTGGGGATTGGGGACATTTTCTCCTATTTTTGTGTCTCGGTGCCAGGGGACCCACGTGAGGAGCTGGTGGCCTCCTGGCAGGTGGTGGAGGTGGGGACCTGGGCTCAGAGCTGCCAGAGCTGATTATCCCTGAGCCTCCTCACACCTCCAGCCAGCAGCCCAGCTTGGAAACTTTCCCCCAAAGCCAGGATCAGTCTGTGAGGAGGATCTGAGGGAACTGGGCCAGGCAGAGCTCAAGGTGTGGCCTTCACCCTGCCCCTTGGCTCTCCTCCCAGAGCTCCCCAGGAGTTATTTGGGTGACAACGAGCTCTGGGGGACCCAAACCTCCCAAAAAAGCACCTGAGGTGCCCAGGCCATGGCTGCCAGGCCTGAGGGGTCCAAGCAGCCCTGGCAGGAGGGTTTGAGCCCCTCTGGAGCCTCCTGCTGTGCTGGGGACAGCTGGGGACAGCAGGAGGAGGCAGGGTGGGGACAGGGAGTGTTGGCAGGAGGTGAGGAAGCTGAGACAGGAACAGCTCCTGGAGCTCCTGCTCACTGGGGAAGGTCCAGAGGGAACCAGTGAACCCGAGGCCACCAGTATCACTGGGGAGGGTCCAGAGGGAACCAGTGGAACCCCAGAGCCCACCAGTATCACTGGGGAGTGTCCAGAGGGAACCAGTGAACCCCAGAGCCCACCAGCATCAACTGGGGAGAGTCCAGAGGGAACCAGTGAGGACCTGAGGCCACCAGTATCACTGGGGAAGGTCCAGAGGGAACCAGTGGGGACCTGAGGCCACCAGTATCAACTGGGGAGGGTCCAGAGGGAACCAGTGAACCCCAGAGCCCACCAGTATCACTGGGGGAGGCTCCTCCCCAGGTCACCCCCCCCCTCCCCTTCTGCACCTACCATAGTTCTCGATGGAGGAGACGTAGGTGAGGAGGAGGAGGGCGAAGTTCTCCAGGAGGTTGAGGAGGAGGTTGAAGTGGCAGAGGTGGAGGTAGCGAGGGTGGGAGCAGTGGCAGCTCTGGTAATGGTTCCAGTAAGCCAGAGCCACCAGGAAGCGGGGGGCAGAGTGGAGCCCAACGCAGAGGCGCCAGACATAGCGCTGGGGGGTCTGCCCCCCGATGGCTGCACTGATGGACGGGAGGTAATTGGGGACCTGGAGAGGGGACACCACAACCAGAGAGTCACAGCGGGATGGGACCGACCTCTGGGGATCCCCCAGCCCAACCCCCTGTCCCAGCAGGATCCCCCAGGGCAGGACACACAGAACACATCCAGGGGGGTTGGGAATCTCCAGAGAAGGAGACTCCAGAACCTCTCTGGGCAGCCTGGGCCAGGGCTCCCTCACCTCACCCCAAACAATTTCTCCCTCCCCAAGATCTCCTCTCCAGCTCCCCTCTTGCAGCTGGAAACCCTTCCCCCTCATCCCATCCCTCCAGGCCCTTGCCCAAAGTCCCTCCCCAGCTTTCCTGGAGCCCCTTCAGGCACTGGGAGCTGCTCCAAGGGCTCCCCACAACCTTCTTTTTGTATTTTTCTTTCTTTCTCTTTCCCTTTCTTCTTTTCCCCTTTCTCTTTTTCTCTTTCTTTCTTTCTCATTTCTCCCTTTCTCTCTTTCCCTTTTTCCTTTCTTTCTCTTTCCCTTTTTCTTTCTTTTTCCTTTCTTTCCCTTTTTCTCTTTTTCCTTTCTCTCTTTCCCTCTTTTTCCTTTCTCTCTTTCCCTCTTTTTCCTTTCTCTCTTTCCCTTTTTCCTTTCTCTCTTTCCCTCTCTCTTTCCTTTCTCTCTCTCCCTTTTTCTCTCTCTTTTTCCTCTCTTTCCCTTTTTGTCCCTCTTTTTCCTTTCTCTCTTTCCCTTTTTCTCTCTTTTTCCTTTCTCTTTTTCCCTTTTTCCTTTCCCTTTTCCTCTTTTTCCTTTCCCTTTTCCTCTTTTTCCTTCCTCTCTTTCCCTTTTTCTCTTTTTCCTTTTCCTTTTCCTCTTTTTCCTTTCCCTTTTCCTCTTTTTCCTTCCTCTCTTTCCCTTTTTCTCTCTTTCTCTTTCCCTTTCCCTCTCTCTTTTTCTTTTTCCTTTTTCCCTTTTCTTTCTTTTTCCCTTTCTTCCCCTCTTCCCTTTCTTTCTCCCTTTCCCTTTTTTTCTCTTTTTCTCTTTTTCCTTTCTTTCTTCCTCTCCCCCTCTCCCTCTCTCTCTGTCCCCTCTCCAGCCCTCCCAGCAGCTCCATCACCTCCTCTGCACTGGTTCCAGCAGCTCCGTGTCCTCCTGCTGCTGGGGACCCCAGAGCTGGACACAGCTTTACCCCAGGGGGGGACAATCCCCTCCCTCACCCTGATGGTGACACTGCTGGTGACACTGGTGGTGACCCTGGTGGGGACACAGCCCAGGACAGGGGGTTTCTGGGGTCAGGGATCCCTCCTTGCTCTCCCCACTCCAGGTGGGACCCCCCAGAGGAGCAGAGCAGCTCTGTCCCCCCCAGCCCTGGGGGCCACTCGGGGGGGTGAGGGTCTCTTACCCCGCAGTGGGTGGCTGTGGTCTCCTGGAAGTTGAAGAGCAGGGACCAAACGACACAGAAGAGGAACCCAAAGAGGGGGCAGAACACTGTGCCCAGGGCCAGGGTGGTGAAACGGAGCCGGAAGAGGATCCCGTCCCGATCCAGGGGCAGCGGAACCTGGAACATCCTGATGGACCTGGAGGGAGGGGAAGGGGTTGGGGGGATGACTGGGGGAGCCCCCAGAGCCCTGGGCTGGCACAGAGCTGGAGGAGGTGAGCAAAGGAACCACCCCAAAGATCCAGAGAGCCCAAGGGAGGCAGAGCAGGGAGTCAGCAAATCATTTGGGGTTGGAATCAGCAAATCATTTGGGGTTGGAAAAGCCCCTTGGGACCATCTGATCCCCCATCCCCACTGCCCCATGTCCCTCATCCCCACATCCCCAGGCTCTGAAACCCCTCCAGGGATGATGGGGACTCCAGCCCTGCCCTGGGCAGCCTGGGCCAGGCCCTGACAACCCTTTCCAGGGAGAAATTCTTCCCCAGCTCCAACCCAAACCTCCCCTGGCACCACTTGAGTTGTGCCAAAAGTTCCTCTTGTCCCATCCCTTGTTCCTTGGGAGCAGAGCCCGACCCCCCCTGGCTCCAACCTCCTCTCAGGGGGTTGCAGAGAGCCAGAAGGTCTCCCCTCAGCCTCCTCTGCTCCAGGATGCAGGGCACGGGGGCTCAGGCTGGGGAAGCTGTCAGCTCTTTTTTCCCTGGGATGGTTCTGTCCAGAGAATTCCCGGGAGCTGCAGCATGGACAGAGCTGACTCTGCTGCAGCCCCAGAACCCTCCCCACAGCCCCCCCAGGGCTGCAGAGCCACGACCTGGAGAGCCCAGCACCAGTAAAGCTGTGCCCAGAGAACCCCAGACTGGTTTGTGTCACCCCCAGGGACCCCTCCCCCAGCCCAGGGGGCTCCAACCCCATCCAACCTCAACTCCAACATTCCCACCACCCACAGCTTCTCCAGGAAACCTCTCCCAGGCTCTCCCCACCCTCACTTCTCCCTCCCAGCTCCTCTCCAGCTCTCCTCTTCCACTTTGAAACCATCTCTCCTTGGCACCTCCCTCCAGGCCCTTGCCCAAAGTCCCTCCCCAGCTTTCCTGGAGCCCCTTCAGGCACTGGGAGCTGCTCCAAGGGCTCCCCACAACCTTCTCTTTGTCTTTCTCCTTTTCTCTTTCTCTTTTTCTATTTTTTCCCCTTCTTTTTCTCTTTTCCTTTCTTTCTCTCCTTCTCTTTCTCTCTTTCCCCTTTTCTTTTTCTCTTTCTTCCTCCCTTTTCCCTTTTTTCTTTCCCTTTCCCTTTCTTCTTCCTTTTCCTTTTTCTTTTTCCTTTTTCCCTTTCTTCTTCTCTTTTTCTCTTTGTTTCTCTTTCACTTTTTCTTTCTTTTTTTTTTGTTTTGCTTTTTCTTCCTTTTTTTCTTTCTTTTTGCTTTTTTCTTTCCTTCTCTTTTTTCTTTTTTTCTTTTTCTCTCTTCTTTCTTTCTTTTTCTTTTTCTCTTTTTCTTTCTTCCTTTCTTCCTTTCTTCCTTTCCTCCTTTCTTTTCTTTCTTTTTTCTTTCTTTCTCTTTCCCTTCCTTCCTTCCTTTTTCTCTTCCCTTTCTTTCCATCTTCTTCTTTCTTTCTCTTTCCCTTTCTCTTTCCCTCTGTTTCTCTCTTTCTCTTTCTTTCACTTTTTCTATTTTCCTCTTTTCCCTTTTCTCTTTTCCCTTTTCTTTCTTTCCCTTTTTCTCTCTCTTTCCCTTTCCTTCCCTTTTTCTCCCAGAACTGGACCCACCTTTACCCCAGGGGGGTCTCTCCAGGGGGTTCCTCAGGGGGCTGCAGGACCCCCCCCTCCTCACTGCCCCCCCCCAGCTCCACCTGAGCCCCGAGGCACCAAAATGCAGCAAATTCACCCCAAAACCCCCCCAGCAAAACCAGGGGGGGGGACGGGACCCCCCATGAAGCTCGGGGTCTCCCCTCTGGGCTGTGCCCCCCCCCCCGGGGACCCCCGTGAGGGGCTGGGGGTGACCTGGGGACCCCGGGGCCGATTGAGGGGGGGATGGGGAAGCTCTGACCCCCCCCCCCCATCCCCCCAATGGAGCCCCTGCCCCCCCCCCCCCCTTCCTCAGGGTTTTTCCCCCAAATCGGGGTGGAATTAAAAAGCAAAATTTGTTGTGTCAGACGCCTCGAATCTGCTCTGCCCCCTGAGACCCCCCCAAACCCCACTGAGACCCCCCCAAACCCCACTGAGACCCCCCAAAACCCCCGGGACCCCCCAAAACCCCCGGGACCCCCCCCAAACCCCACTGGGACCCCCCCAAACCCCACTGGGACCGCCAAAAACCCCCTGGAACCCCCCCACCCTCTGGGACCCCCCCCAAACCCCACTGGGACCCCCCAAACCCCCCTGGAGCCTCCCCACCCCCGGGACCCCCCCAAACCTCACTGGGACCCCAAAAAGCCCCCTGGAACCCTCCCACCCTCTGGGACCCCCCAAGCCCCCCTGGGACCCCCCATCACCCCACACCCCACGGGCAGCCCCTGCCCTGGGTACCCCACACCCCTGAGACACCCCCCGCCCCGGGTCCCCCCATTGCTGTGCCCCCCCCCGTGGGTCCCCCAGACCCTCACAGTGCTGACCCCCCTACACACCCTCCCCAGGTACCCCCCGGGCACCCCCCTGCCCCCCAGGCCCTGACATCGCTGTCCCCCCCCCCGGCTCCCCCGTTTCCCCCTCCCCTCCCCCCCAGCCCCGCACCCTTCAGCCCCCGCCGCGTCGCTCCATGGCCCGGCCCCGCCCCCCGCTGCCCCTCCCCCTCCCTCTGCCTCTTCCGGGACCTTTCCCCGCCCCACACATGGGGGGGAGGGGAGGGGCAGGGGCAGGGGCAGGGGCGGGGACGGGGACAGAGACAGAGACAGAGACAGAGACAGAGACAGAGACAGAGACAGAGACAGAGACAGAGACAGAGACAGAGACAGAGACAGAGACAGAGCGCGCACGGCCCGGCTGGGCTGGGCACCGCTCACTGCAGCGCCCCCTACCGGCAGTCCTCCCACGGAACAGCGACCCCTACCGACACACCCCCCCCATCCCACAACAGCGCCCCCTACCGGCAGTCCTCCCGCGGAACAGCGCCCCCTACCGACACGCCCCCCCTCCCACAGCAGCGCCCCCTACCGACACTTCTTTCCCCTACAGACCCTACCGACCCCTCTGATAACAGCGCCCCCTACCGACCAGCTCCTCCCTCACAGCAGCGCCCCCTACCGACACTCCTCCGTTTCAGCACAGCGCCCCCTACCGTCCCCCGCATCCCTTTCACCCCCCCCCTCCCGCTCAGCTCCCTCGCGCTCTGTGATTGGCTGAGCTCGGGCTCCAGCCCCGCCCCCTTCCCTCCGAACTCCCCGGATGTCGAAGGGGCCAACGCCTCCCCCTCCCCCTCCCTCCCGCTTTCTCGACTCTTCCGCAGCGCTCTGAGCCCCGCCCCCCTCTCCCCGAGTCCCTCCAATCAGCGCTCAGAAGGCAGATGACGTCACGCACGACTTCCAGCCAATCGGCGAGCAGCACTTCCTTTTCTCCCCCCCTCTCCTCCCTCCCCACAGCCGCAGCCGGAAGGAGGGGGCGGAGCAGCCTCGCTCTCGGGCGCCCCCTCAGCCAATCGGGTGCCAGGGCGGGTGCGTGTGGCCAATGGGGAGGCGCGGCGGGCGTCGCGCGGGGGCTGCTGGGAGCGTCGCGCGGCGGGCTGTGACGCAGTTGTTCTCTGCCCCTCAGAGGCGGCGGGAGCGGGAGCGGCGCGGACGGGCCCGGCCTGGGCCTCCCCTTCGGAGCCTTTCCCGCAGCACCGCCGGTGAGCACCGCGGGATAGGGGTGAGGGGAGCACCGCGCGGGTTCCTTCCCTTCTCGTTCTCCTTCACCGCGGTGTCGTTTCGGGCGCTGCGCCGGCCTAGAGAGCGCGCACGGACACAACACACGCACAACACACGCACAACACACGCACAACACACGCACAACACACGCACAACACACGCACAACACACGCACAACACACGCACAACACACGCACAACACACGCACAACACTTCCCCTTCCCATTCCCCTTCCCCTTCCCCTTCCCCTTCCCATTCCCCTTCCCATTCCCCTTCCCATTCCCCTTCCCATTCCCCTTCCCATTCCCCTTCCCATTCCCCTTCCCATTCCCCTTCCCCTTCCCCTTCCCCTTTCCTTCGTTTTCTTTCCGTTTCGTTTTCCTTCCCTTCCCTCTCCCCCTTCCCTCTCCCCCTTCCCTCTCCCCCTTCCCTCTCCCCCTTCCCTCTCCCCCTTCCCTCTCCCCCTTCCCTCTCCCCCTTCCCTCTCCCCCTTCCCTCTCCCCCTTCCCTCTCCCCCTTCCCTTCCTTTTCCTCTTCTTCCCTCAGGTGTCAGGGGCTCTGCAGCCCTCTCTGTGGGGAGGGACCCCATGTTAAGCTTTAACCCAGGGGAGAAAAGGCAGAACCCGCCCCCAGGTTCACCCCCTCACCCTTATTTAGGTTTTGGTAGTCTTGACTTTTTTTTTTTTTTTTTTTTTTAGTTTTCGGTGTCTTTGGTGAAGGGGCAGGGGGGAGGGTCCTGTCTGTGCTGTGTGAGGGGAGGGGGCTCTGGCACCCCCTGGGTTTGGATCTTCAGGGCTCTGGGGGGTGCTGGGGGTGGCTGAGAAGTTCTGTGGATGAATTTATTGGGATTTTCAGTGGTGGCTGAGAAGTTCTGTGGAGGAATTTAATGGGATTTTCGGTGGTGGTTGGAAAGTTTTGAGGAAGGATTTAATGGGATTTCCTGGGGATGTGGCTGGAGGTTTTTTGCTGTGTTGCTGTCGAGCTGCAGAAGGAGGAAGGGGTTGGGTTTTTCTCAGCACCAGGTCGAGTCCAGCCAGGAGGGACACAAGTGTTAAATGTATAAAAAACAAGTTTTGTTCGTTTTTTAGGATCCCCAAGTGGTTTGGGTGGGAAGAGACCCCAAAGCCCCTCCAGTCCCACCCCCTGGATGATCAGGGATCCCTCCCACAGCCCAGGGTGCTCCAAGCCCATCCCTGTAATTCCCCCAGGTTTTTGTTCCCAGCTCTGCTGAGCTCTCAGTTGTCAGCTCAGGACTCACTTCATGAACTTTTAACATTTTTAATTTGCTGCTGGGCTGAGGGGGCTCTGAGGGGCTCCCAGGGACCACCTCAAACCTGAGCTCTGCTGGGCTGGGAGCTGCTGAGGGTCTGGGGGGACCCTGGGAGAGGGTGAAGTTGGTTTAATAATTTTTTGGGGCTTTGGTAAGTTGATTTTTGGGTTTTGTGGGGGAGCATCTGGCCCAAGCCTTGAGGGGAAGGAGGAGCTGGTGCTTAACAACCCGTGGGGTTTAAAACCCAAACCAGCAGTGGTGTAAAGAAGGGGAAGAGTGAAGGAAAAAAGAGGTTTTGTGAGCTGTAAATGAGGCTGAGAGGGAAAAGGGGGAAGGGTTTGTAGGTGCTGGTCAGGGAGGTTTGGTGAGGGGGGTGGAATGTGCCCTCCCCCCTCAGGACTGGGAGAAATTTGATTTTCCAGGGAGGAAAAGAAGAAAAAAATGATTTATTTAGTGCATCCTGGGGGTGCAAGGGAGGAGAAGTGGGGTGGGGGGTGTTCCTGGAGGGCTCATCCAGGGCACAAAGGTTGGGTTTTGAGGAGGGAGAGCTGGGCACAGCTCTTCTTTATTCTTCATGTGTGCAGAATTGGATTTAAAGTACTCTTTAACTTTCAAGACTACCCCAAACCAGCGTTTTAGTGACTTTAGCATCAGTTTCAGGTGTTGGTTTGCTCAAAAGTTATGATTTTTTTTCCAAAATAATTTTTTTTTCCCCTCGAGTGAGGATTTTTCACTTAAAGGTCAGGATTTTTTTCCTCAAAAGCCAGGGTTTTTTTTCTAAAAACGAAGTTTTTTTTTTCCCCCAACAGGCAGTGTTTTTTTCCCCCAACAGGCAGCCTTTTTTTTTCCCCCAAAAGGCAGCTTTTTTTTTTTTTCCCCCAAAAGGCAGCTTTTTTTTCCCCCAAAAGGCAGCTTTTTTTTCCCCCAAAAGGCAGCTTTTTTTTTCCCCCAAAAGGCAGCTTTTTTTTTCCCCCAAAAGGCAGCTTTTTTTTTTTCCCCCAAAAGGCAGCTTTTTTTTTTTCCCCCAAAAGGCAGCTTTTTTTTTTTCCCCCAAAAGGCAGCTTTTTTTTTTTCCCCCAAAAGGCAGCTTTTTTTTTTTCCCCCAAAAGGCAGCTTTTTTTTTTCCCCCAAAAGGCAGCTTTTTTTTTTCCCCCAAAAGGCAGCTTTTTTTTTTCCCCCAAAAGGCAGCTTTTTTTTTTTTTTTCCCCCAAAAGGCAGCTTTTTTTTTTTTTTCCCCCAAAAGGCAGCTTTTTTTTTTCCCCCAAAAGGCAGCTTTTTTTTTTCCCCCAAAAGGCAGCTTTTTTTTTTCCCCCAAAAGGCAGCTTTTTTTTTTCCCCCAAAAGGCAGCTTTTTTTTTTTTTCCCCCAAAAGGCAGCTTTTTTTTTTTTTCCCCCAAAAGGCAGCTTTTTTTTCCCCCAAAAGGCAGCTTTTTTTTTCCCCCAAAAGGCAGCTTTTTTTTTCCCCCAAAAGGCAGCTTTTTTTTTTTTCCCCAAAAGGCAGCTTTTTTTTTTTTTCCCCAAAAGGCAGCTTTTTTTTTTTTCCCCCAAAAGGCAGCTTTTTTTTTTTTCCCCAAAAGGCAGCTTTTTTTTTTTTCCCCAAAAGGCAGCTTTTTTTTTTTTCCCCCAAAAGGCAGCTTTTTTTTCCCCCCAAAAGGCAGCTTTTTTTTTTTTCCCCCAAAAGGCAGCTTTTTTTTTTTTCCCCCAAAAGGCAGCTTTTTTTTTTTTTCCCCCCAAAAGGCAGCTTTTTTTTTTTTCCCCAAAAGGCAGCTTTTTTTTTTTTCCCCCAAAAGGCAGCTTTTTTTTCCCCCCAAAAGGCAGCTTTTTTTTTTTTCCCCCAAAAGGCAGCTTTTTTTTTTTTCCCCCAAAAGGCAGCTTTTTTTTTTTTTCCCCCCAAAAGGCAGCTTTTTTTTTTTTTCCCCCAAAAGGCAGCTTTTTTTTTTTTTTTCCCCCAAAAGGCAGCTTTTTTTTTTTTTTCCCCAAAAGGCAGCTTTTTTTTTTTTGTCTCAAAAACCAGTATTTTTTCCCCAAAAGGCAGTGTTTGGCTGTTCCCAGCTCCCTGGTGCTGGTTCTGTGGTTCTGAAGCTCCAGCACTGGGATTTTTTGGTTTTCTCCTCTCCAGGGCTGCAGCCCCAGGTGCTGCTCTGAGGAACAGAGGATTCTGTGCTCTGGTTCTGGTTTAGTTCCCTTGGTTTTGGTGAAAACAAAGTTACTTTGGGGAGAGATTGGGTGAGGTGGGGGTGCTAAATCTGTAAATAAACCAGGGCTTGGTTTGGGTGTAAATCTGACCCAAATGGGTAAAACTCAAGTGTTTAAACCCACTTTTTTATGTTAAAAAAAAAAAAAAACCTTGCAGCCCTCCTGCTTTTCCACCTCTCTGGGTTGCAGGAGTTGCTAATCCATGGATTTCACCCCAAATCAGGGCTGGGATTGCCCCAGCAGCCCCCCCCTTGTCCTGGGAGCAGGGGGGGCTCCCAGCCAGGAGCAAAAAACTGGAGTTTGTCTTGCCTGAAAATGGACGAAACCTCCCCAAAAGCCCAGAGGGACCCCCTGGGGGCTCTGGAACTGGAATTTTGCTTGGGTTTTTTTCTCCAGTTTGCCCAAAAAATGCAGGGGGGTTGTGATGTCACTGGGTTCTGGGGGTTCTAAACTTGGGGGTGTCACTGGAGGTGACCCCTCCAGGCAGGAGGAGGAGGAGTGGGAGATGACTTCCCCAGGTAAGACTGAAACAAAAAAACCAAAAAATCCTTTGTAATTCTCCTTTTTTAGGTTGAGGGGGTAACAAAAAGATAAACCCAACCCCACCCACCCCGAAAATGTTTAACAAATCTTTTGGGACTCCTTTTGGAGGCAGCACTGGCTTTGGGACAACGTCCACTTTTGGGCAAAGTAAGTAATAATTCAGCCAAATTTGGGTTTGTGGGGTTTTTTTTTGGGGTATTTTTCTCCTGGAGGTGCAGGTAGAGGGTCAGGTGTGGGGTGGAATCAAGGGATCCTCAGCTCTGGAGAGGGATGAGGTTGAGGAGCCCTCAGGTTCTCCCCTATCCAAGCTTTGGATTTTATGGAATTCTTGGAATTTCACCCAAGTTTGGGTGAATTCTTTGAAATCTGCTTTTCTAAAAAAAAATGGGAAGTGGAATTCTGGGGTTTAAAAGGCAGAGTGGGGAGAAAAAATTCTTCTTGTCAGTTTTTCTGGGAAAACTTGGAAAAAAAGTAAAGAATTTGAGGAGAAAACTCCTTTAAATACCCCAGAGGGTGAGGTTTGGGTGGCTAAAACAGAGAGAAAGTGGTGAAAATGCAACGTTTGGGGAAAAAAAAACCAGAATAATTCTGTTTCTCCTTCTGAGGGCTCAGGAGAGCACCTTGCAGGTGCTGCTTGGGGTGGCAGAGGAGTTTTCTGGGCAGTTTCCTCCAGGTTTTGGGGTGCTGAGGTTGTGGTTTTCACCCCACAGATGCTGGGTTCGGAACCACCAGTGGAGGAGCCTTTGGGACATCAGCTTTTGGGTCCAACAACAACACTGGGGGGCTCTTTGGGGCCACACAGACCAAACCAGGTATGGCTGAGCTGAGCCTCACAGAGAAATGGGGCTCAAAAAAACCCCAAAAAGATGAAAAATACCCCAAAAACCCCCAACCAGCACCAAAATCACCACCAAAACCCAACTGACCCCAAAAGCCCCCTGAGGGGTTGCTGAGTGGAAATAATTCCTGGTTTGGGGTTTTTTTTTTTTTATTTCCAGGAGGATTGTTTGGGTCCACCACGTTCAACCAGCCAGCCACCTCCTCCACCAGCACTGGCTTCGGCTTCGGAACCTCCACTGGGACCTCCAACAGCCTCTTTGGTACCACCAGCACCGGGGGGGGCCTCTTCTCCTCCCAGAGCAATGCCTTTGCCCAGAGCAAGCCCACAGGCTTTGGCAGTGAGTCAGAACCAGAGCTCTGAGGGGTTCTGGTGGGCCTTGTGGGGGTTCTGATGGCCTTGTGGGGGTTCTGGTGGGCCCTGGGGGGGTTCTGGTGGGCCCTGGGGGGGTTCTGGTGGGCCCTGGGGAGGTTCTGGTGGGCCCTGGGGGGGTTCTGGTGGGCCCTGGGGGGGTTCTGATGGGCCCTGGGGGGGTTCTGATGGGCCTTGTGGGGGTTCTGATGGGCCTTGGAGGGGTTCTGATGGCCTTGTGGGGGTTCTGGTAGGCCCTGGGTGGGTTCTGATGGGCCCTGGGTGGGTTCTGATGGGCCCTGGGGAGGTTCTGATGGGCCCTGGGGAGGTTCTGATGGGCCCTGGGGAGGTTCTGATGGGCCCTGGGGAGGTTCTGATGGGCCCTGGGGAGGTTCTGGTGGCCTTGTGGGGGTTCTGCTGGGCCCAGAGGAGGTTCTGATGGGCCCAGGGGGGTTTCTGATGGGCCCTGGGTGGGTTCTGATGGGCCCAGGGGGGTTTCTGATGGGCCCTTGGTGGGTTCTGATGGGCCCTGGGTGGGTTCTGATGGGCCCTGGGTGGGTTCTGATGGGCCCTGGGGGAGGGTTCTGGGGGATTTATGGGGTTGGAAGAGTTGCTGATTTATTTTTTTAGGGTTTTGTGGATTTTTTTAAGGGTTTTGTAGGGCTTGGATGGGATTTTTAAGGGTCTTGGGTTTTTCTAGGGTTTTGTGGAGATTTTTTAAGGGGTTTTGGGGATTTTTTTTTCCTGAGTTTTGTGGAGATCTGGGGGCTTTTGTGGGATTTTTTTTTTAGGGTTTAGTTTGGGTTTTTTTATGGAGTCTACTGGAGTTCTGTGATACTTTGTGGGGGTTCTTAGAGTTTTGGGGAGGTTTTATTGTTTAGGGTTTTGTGGTGGTTTTCAGGATTTTGTGTTGTGTTTTTTAGTTTTGGTTTTTTATTTTAGAGTTTTCTGATTTTAGGGTTTTGTGGGGGGTTTTAGGGTTTTGTGTCAGTTTTTTAGGGATGGTGGGGTTTTTTTTCTTTAGATTCTGTAGTTTTTTTGCTAGGGTTTTTGTGAGGATTTTCTAAGGATTTCTGGTTGTTAGGGGTGGTTATGGTCTTTTTTTATGTATTTTTTTAGGGTTTTATGGGTTCGTTTTAGGATTTAGTTGTTTTTTTAGAGTTCTGTGGCCTTTTTTTCCTTTCCTGGGGTTCCCAGTGACTCCCTCCTGGGCTCCTGATGCAGCTGATTCCAGCCACGAGTTTTAAAATAAGTTGAAATCAGGGGGTTCCTGGCATTTTTTAAGCATCCTTGGCATTTTTTAAGCATTTCCTCATGGAGCAGCTCCAGTTGGTTTTGCTTCTGGCACTGAAATCCTTGAAATCCCCCTCAAAACTCAGCTGTAACCCCCTGAAGCAGCAGAAAAGAGCTGAAACCTCCCAGGTCCCACACTGATTTTTTTTTTTTTTTTTATTGATTTGTTGCTATTTTGGTGTTTGAGGAAGGGCCAATCCTTCACCCCCCAGGATAGCTCCACCTTGGACTTTAATTTTCCAAATTCCAATTTTTTTTGTCATAAAAACATTTCAGTCCCAGCTTTAAAATTCAGATTTCTGCACTGACTTTTCTCTCTCTTTTTTTTTTTTTTTAACATTTTTGAAGACTTTGGAACCAGCACCAGCAGTGGAGGCCTCTTTGGAACCACCAACACCACTTCCAACCCTTTTGGGAGCACTTCTGGCTCCCTTTTTGGTCCCACCAGTTTCACTGCTGCTCCCACTGGCACAACCATCAAGTTTAATGTAAGTTTAGCTGCTCCTCACCCAAACCTCTGACATTTCACAGGGTTTTGGTCTCCTGGGGTTGCCATGGTTACTGAGCTGGAGAAAAAAAAGAGCATTTTATCCACCAGTGTGCACCCATCCTCACGTGGAGCTCAGGGAGGGAGCAGGAGCCTCAGGATTTGGGGTGCTCAGCCCAAAATGTGAGCACCAATCAGAATCCTGAACTTTGGCCCCTCAGCACCCCCTCCCCACCTTTTTTTGGGGACCCCTCCAAGGGTGGGGACCCCACCAGGGGCAGCCCCTTCCAGTGCTTGCCCCAAAAATAGGGCTCAGGCTGCAGCCTCAGCCTCTCCTCGTGGAGCCTGAGGTTGTGGCTCTCATCCTGTGGCTTTGGGAGAAGAAATTGGAAATTTTTTTGCTAAATGGGCAGAAACTGGGGGCATTCCTGCTTTGTTTCTCCTGGGATTTCACCCAGGAGCTGCTCCGTGGATTTGGGAAGTGGGAACAGGGGATAAGCAGCTGATGGACTTGATCCCAACTTGTCCTGCTGAGGGAGGGTTTGGAAGTTCTGTGGTGGTTGAAAATGGGGGGTGAAACCTGCCTGGAACTGGGGGAACTGGGACTTGCTGGGAAGAGGAGGTTTTCCAAAAAAATTTCTGCTGGTTCCAGTCCTCTGAACTGAGCTGATAAGCCTGAAACTTCAATTCTGGGGGGGGATGTGGCTGGAACTGGGCTGAGAGTTTGGGCAACCTGAAGTGTCACACTGTTAAAAAACAGGAGAATTGTGAAATCCATCCCTGGCACCCCAAATTTATTTAAACCATCCCTAACACCCCAAATTTATTTAAACCATCCCTAACACTCCAAATTTACCTAAACCATCCCTAGCACCCCAAATTTATTTAAGCCATTACTAGCACCTCAAATTTATTTAAATTATCCCTAGCACCTCAAATTTACCTAAACCATCCTTAGCACCTCAAATTTATTTAAACCATCCTTAGCACCTCAAATTTCTTTAAACCATCCCTAGAACCCCAAATTTATTTAAACCATCCCTGGCACCTCAAATAAATTTAAACCATCCCTAACACCTCAAATTTATTTAAACCATTCCTGGCACCTCAAATTTACCTAAACGATCCCTAACACCTCAAATTTATTTAAATTATCCCTGGTACATCAAATTTCTTTAAAACATCCCTAGCACCCCAAATTTACCTAAACCATCCCTAAGACCACAAATTTATTTAAACCATCCCTAGCCCCAAATTTACCTAAACCATCTCTGGCACCCCATATTTATTTAAATCATCCCTAGCACCTCAAATTTATTTAAATTATTCCTAGCACCTCAAATTTACCTAAACCATCCCTAACACTCCAAATTTACCTAAACCATCCCTGACACCTCAAATTTACCTAAACCATCCCTAGCACCTCAAATTTATTTAAACCATCCCTAGCACCTCAAATTTATTTAAATTATCCCTAGCACCTCAAATTTATTTAAACCATCCCTAAGACCACAAATTTATTTAAACCATCCCTAGCACCCCAAAATTACCTAAACCATCCCTAACACCTCAAATTTATTCAAACCATCCCTGGCACCCCAAATTCACCTAAAACTTGAAAATAAAGCTAGAAAATGAACACTGCTTTGTGGTTTGGGTGCCAGGGGCTTCCATCCCCCTCCTGCTTGCTCCTGAGCTTCCAGAGGAGTTCCCCAGAGTGCTGGGGGCTGCTTGGAGCAGGGGTCACAAACTCAGAACCACAGAATCCCAGAATTGTCTGGGTTGGAAGGGAGCTCAGAGCTCCTCAAGTCCAACCCTTGCTCCACTCCCCCCGTGGTTCCCAGCCCATGGCACTGAGTGCCACATCCAGGCTCTTTGGAAATATCTCCAGGGATGGAGAATCCACCCCTTCCCTGGGCAGCCCATCCCAAGGTCTGATCACCCTCTCTGCAAAGAATCCTTTCCTAATATCCAACCTAAACCTCCCCTGGCAGAGCTTCAGCTCTGCCAGGGGAGGTTTAGGTTGGATATTAGGAAAATATCCTTAAGCCCATGGCCTCTTGTCTTGTCTCTGCCTGGGAGCAGAGCCCAACCCCCCCCTGGCTCCAACCTCCTTTCAGGGAGCTGCAGAGAGTGATTTCCCTTCCTCCCCAGGGAAAATTCTGGGAGACAGAATCCCAGAATTATCCAGCTTGGAAATGACCTCTGAGAGCATCAACTCCAACCTTTAATCCACAACCACCCCAGAGCACTCAGTGCCACCTTCAGCCCCTTCTTAAAAACCTCCAGGGATGGAGAATCCACCCCTTCCCTGGGCAGGGAAGCTTCAGCTCTGCCAGGGGAGGTTTAGGTTGGATATTAGGAAAAAATCCTTAAGCCCATGGCCTCTTCTCTTGTCTCTGCCTGGGAGCAGAGCCCAACCCCCCCCTGGCTCCAACCTCCTTTCAGGGACTTGGAGAGAGTGATGAGGTCTCCCCTGAGCCTCCTCTTCTCCAGCCTCAACACCCCCAGCTCCCTCAGCCCTTCCTCACAGCATTTCTGCTGGATCCCTTCACCAGCCCAGTTGCCTCCTTTGGACCTGCTCCAGCACCTCAAGCTCCTTCCTGAGCTCAGGGGCCCAGAACTGGACACAGGACTCAAGCTCTGGCCTCCCCAGAGCTGAGCACAGGGGCAGAATCCCTTCCCTGGACCTGCTGGCCACGCTGTTCCTCAGCCAGCCCAGGATGCCATTGGCCTTCTTGGCCACCTGGGCACACTGCTGCCTCCTCTTCAGCTTCCTGCCAATCCCAGCTCCCTTTCTGCCACTCTCTGCCCAGCCTGGAGCTCCCCATGGGCTTCTTGTCTTGAACCTCATCCCCTTGGGATCAGCCCAACTCTCCAGTCTCTCCAGGTCCCTTTGCTGGCTCCTCTGCAGCTTCCTGGCAATCCCAGGTCCCCCTCTGGCTGCTCTCTGGGAGTTCCCCAGAGTGCTGGGGGCTGCTTGGAGTCACAAACTGAGGAGGTTTTGTGTTCCCCTTTTCACCCCCCACCCCTTGCCTTGCAGCCCCCCACGGGCACAGACACCATGGTGAAGTCTGGAGTCAGCACCAGCATCAACACCAAGCACCAGTGCATCACTGCCATGAAGGAGTACGAGAGCAAGTCCCTGGAGGTGGGTGCAGGGCAGGGGGCAGGGGCAGGGGGCAGGGGCAGGGCAGCTGCTCAGGGGCAGAGCTGGGAGCCTTGGGAGGTGTTTGTTAAGGGCTGGGGAGCAGGTTGTCCTGGGCAAGCTGATCCCATCCAGCCAGCTCACAGTTACACAAGTGTGCCAAGCATGAGTTGTGAGTATTCATAACGTTGTCAGTATTCATAATGTTCTCAATGTTCATAATGTTCTCAATATTCATAATGTTCTCAATGTTCATAATGTTCTCAATATTCATAATGTTCTCAATGTTCATAATGTTCTCAGTATTCATAATATTTTCAGTATTCATAATATTTTCAGTATTCATAATATTTTCAGTATTCATGTTATTTTCAGTATTCATAATATTTTCAGTATTCATAATATTTTCAGTATTCATAATATTTTCAGTATTCATAAAATTTTCAGTATTCATAATATTTTCAGTATTCATAATATTTTCAGTATTCATGTTATTTTCAGTATTCATAATATTTTCAGTATTCATAATATACTCAATATTCATAATATTCTCAATTTTCATAATCTCAATATTCATAATATTCTCAGTATTCATAATATACTCAGCATTCATAATATTTTCAGTATTATAATATTTTCAGTATTATAATATTCTCAGTTATAATATTCTCAGTATTCATAATATTCTCAGTATTCATAATATTCTCAGTATTCATAATATTCTCAGTATTCATAATATTCTCAGTATTCATAATATTCTCAGTATTCATGTTATTCTCAGTATTCATGTTATTCTCAGTATTCATAATATACTCAATATTCATAATATTCTCAGTATTCATAATATTCTCAATTTTCATAATATTCTAAATATTCATAATGTTCTCAGTATTCATAATGTTCTCAATATTCATAATAGAATATATTCACTATATTCACTATATTCACTATATTCACTATATTCACTATATTCACTATATTCACTATCATAGTATTCACAATTTCACAATTTCACAATTTCACAATTTCACAATTTCACAATTTCACAATTTCACAATTTCACAATTTCACAATTTCACAATTTCACAATTTCACAATTCCGTAACATTTATAACATTCACTGTATTTATAATATTCACTTTATTCACTATTCATTATTTTCATTCTATTCACTATATTCTATTCACTATATTCTATTCACTATATTCTATTCACTATATTCTATTCACTATATTCTATTCACTATATTCTATTCACTATATTCTATTCACTATATTCTATTCACTATATTCTATTCCCAGCATTATATTCATTATGTTCATAATATTAATAATATCCCTTATATTGAACACCTACTTTTAATATCCATTACAGGCAGAGTTAGAGGCTTGGTCCTCAGTCTGGGGAGGATTTTGGGGCTCGTTCCTCTTTTTCCCCCTCTTCAGCTGCTGTCCTTCCCATAACTTTTTCCCAGTTTGGATCATTTCCTTCTGCATTTGGCAGGGTTTTTCCTGTCTGACAAAAATGCTGAGTGCTCAGCTCATCCCTTTCCTCATCTCCCTTGCTTTTTCACATGTTGAGTTTATTTATTTATTTATATATATTTATTTATTCTTCTAAATAGATTTTTTTTTTACCTGTAAATAGATTTTTTTACCTGTAAATAGATTTTTTTTACCTGTAAATAGATTTTTTTTTACCTGTAAATAGATTTTTTTTTACCTGTAAATAGATTTTTTTTACCTGTAAATAGATTTTTTTTACCTGTAAATAGATTTTTTTTACCTGTAAATAGTTGTTACCTGTAAATAGATTTTTTTTACCTGTAAATAGATTTTTTTTACCTGTAAATAGATTTTTTTACCTGTAAATAGATTTTTTTTTTACCTGTAAATAGATTTTTTTTACCTGTAAATAGATTTTTTTTACCTGTAAATAGATTTTTTTTACCTGTAAATAGATTTTTTTTTACCTGTAAATAGATTTTTTTTACCTGTAAATAGATTTTTTTTACCTGTAAATAGATTTTTTTTTTACCTGTTAATAGTTGTTACCTGTAAATAGATTTTTTTTTTTACCTGTAAATAGATTTTTTTTCCTTGTAATACTCTTAGCCTGTGAATAGACAATTTTTTGAATGTAAGTAGACTTTTTTTACCTGTAAATAGATTTTTTTGCCTCTTAGTAAACTTTTTTTGCCTTGTAATAGACTTTTAGCCTGTGAATAGACTATTTTTTGAACTTAAGTAGACTTCTTTTGCTTCTAAATAGACTTTTTTTTGCCAGAAAACAGATTTTTTTTTTCCTACAAATACTTTTTTGCTTGTAGATTTTTTTTTGTCTACAGGCAGACTTTTACTATAAACAAATGTTTTTTTTAATATTACTTTATATATTTTTGTATATTTATTTTTGTATATATATTTATTTGTATAAATATATATGTCTGTATAGGTTATATATATTTTATAGATATATATTTATTTGGTATATATATTTTTGTAAATTTATTTGTATGCTTAAATTTTGTATTTTTATTTTAACTGTAAATAGACTTTTTTGAATCTAGACTTTTTTACTAAAGTGATTTTTTGCCTGCAAATAGACTTTTTTGCCATAAATACTTCTTTTTACTATAAAAAAACTTTTTTGACCTTTTTTTTATCTGCCTTCAGAGCAATCCCATCAACAAACCCCCTGAATTTTGCTGAATTTAATGCATTTGTCTGAAATGCTCAGCTCTGAGGAGCTGAAATTCCTGCCCTGCTGAGGCACCTGCCCAACCTGCCACAAAAATCAGAGTTTTTGGGGCTTTTCCCCCAGTTTTTATTGAACTTCTCTGCCCAAACCTTTCACCCTTCAGGTTGATTTTTTGATACTTCAGATTTTGGGAAAAAGGGGGAAGAGGAGGAGAGAAAGAAGAGGGGAAAAAAAGGGGAAAAAGGGGAAGAGAGAGAAAAAAGAGGGGAAAAAGGGGAAGAAAGAGAAAAAAGAGGGGAAAAAGGAGAAGAGAAAAAAGAGGGGAAAAGGGGAAGAAAGAGAAAAAAGAGGGGAAAAAGGAGAAGAGAAAAAAGAGGGGAAAAAGGAGAAGAGAAAAAAGAGGGGAAAAAGGAGAAGAGAAAAAAGAGGGGAAAAAGGAGAAGAGAAAAAAGAGGGGAAAAAGGAGAAGAGAAAAAAGAGGGGAAAAAGGAGAAGAGAAAAAAGAGGGGAAAAAGGAGAAGAGAAAAAAGAGGGGAAAAAGGGGAAGAGAAAAAAGAGGGGAAAAAGGGGAAGAGAAAAAAGAGGGGAAAAAGGAGAAAAAGGGGAAGAGAAAAAAGAGGGGAAAAAGGAGAAAAAAGAGGGGAAAAAGGAGAAAAAGGGGAAGAGAAAAAAGAGGGGAAAAAGGAGAAGAGAAAAAAGAGGGGAAAAAGGAGAAGAGAAAAAAGAGGGGAAAAAGGAGAAGAGAAAAAAGAGGGGAAAAAGGAGAAGAGAAAAAAGAGGGGAAAAAGGAGAAGAGAAAAAAGAGGGGAAAAAGGAGAAGAGAAAAAAGAGGGGAAAAAGGAGAAGAGAAAAAAGAGGGGAAAAAGGAGAAAAAAGAGGGGAAAAAGGAGAAAAAGGGGAAGAGAAAAAAGAGGGGAAAAAGGAGAAGAGAAAAAAGAGGGGAAAAAGGAGAAGAGAAAAAGAGGGGAAAAAGGAGAAGAGAAAAAAGAGGGGAAAAAGGGGAAGAGAAAAAAGAGGGGAAAAAGGGGAAGAGAAAAAAGAGGGGAAAAAGGAGAAAAAGGGGAAGAGAAAAAAGAGGGGAAAAAGGAGAAGAGAAAAAAGAGGGGAAAAAGGAGAAGAGAAAAAAGAGGGGAAAAAGGAGAAGAGAAAAAAGAGGGGAAAAAGGAGAAGAGAAAAAAGAGGGGAAAAAGGAGAAGAGAAAAAAGAGGGGAAAAAGGAGAAGAGAAAAAAGAGGGGAAAAAGGAGAAGAGAAAAAAGAGGGGAAAAAGGAGAAAAAAGAGGGGAAAAAGGAGAAAAAGGGGAAGAGAAAAAAGAGGGGAAAAAGGAGAAGAGAAAAAAGAGGGGAAAAAGGGGAAGAGAAAAAAGAGGGGAAAAAGGGGAAGAGAAAAAAGAGGGGAAAAAGGAGAAAAAAGAGGGGAAAAAGGAGAAAAAGGGGAAGAGAAAAAAGAGGGGAAAAAGGAGAAGAGAAAAAAGAGGGGAAAAAGGAGAAGAGAAAAAAGAGGGGAAAAAGGAGAAGAGAAAAAAGAGGGGAAAAAGGAGAAGAGAAAAAAGAGGGGAAAAAGGAGAAGAGAAAAAAGAGGGGAAAAAGGAGAAGAGAAAAAAGGGGAAAAAGGAGAAGAGAAAAAAGAGGGGAAAAAGGGGAAGAGAAAAAAGAGGGGAAAAAGGGGAAGAGAAAAAAGAGGGGAAAAAGGAGAAAAAGGGGAAGAGAAAAAAGAGGGGAAAAAGGAGAAAAAAGAGGGGAAAAAGGAGAAAAAGGGGAAGAGAAAAAAGAGGGGAAAAAGGAGAAAAAAGAGGGGAAAAAGGAGAAAAAGGGGAAGAGAAAAAAGAGGGGAAAAAGGGGAAGAGAAAAAAGGGGGAAAAGGAGAAAAAAGAGGGGGAAAAGGAGAAAAAAGAGGGGGAAAAGGGGAAGAGAAAAAAGAGGGGAAAAAGGAGAAAAAGGGGAAGAGAAAAAAGGGGAAAAAGGGGAAGAGAAAAAAGAGTGGAAAAAGGAGAAAAAGGGGAAGAGAAAAAAGGGGAAAAAGGAGAAAAAGGGGAAGAGAAAAAAGGGAAAAAGGGGAAGAGAAAAAAGAGGGGAAAAAGGAGAAAAAGGGGAAGGGGAAAAAGGGGAAGAGAAAAAAGAGGGGAAAAAGGAGAAAAAGGGGAAGAGAAAAAAGGGGAAAAAGGGGAAGAGAAAAAAGGGGAAAAAGGGGAAGAGAAAAAAGGGGAAAAAGGGGAAGAGAAAAAAGAGGGGAAAAAGGGGAAGAGAAAAAAGAGGAGAAAAAGGGGAAGAGAAAAAAGAGGAGAAAAAGGGGAAGAGAAAAAAGAGGAGAAAAAGGGGAAGAGAAAAAAGAGGAGAAAAAGGGGAAGAGAAAAAAGAGGAGAAAAAGGGGAAGAGAAAAAAGAGGAGAAAAAGGGGAAGAGAAAAAAGAGGAGAAAAAGGGGAAGAGAAAAAAGAGGAGAAAAAGGGGAAGAGAAAAAAGAGGAGAAAAAGGGGAAGAGAAAAAAGAGGGGAAAAAGGGGAAGAGAGAAGAGGGGGGAAAAGGGGAAAAAAGGGGAAGAGAGAGAAAGAAGAGGGGGGAAAAAGGAGAAAAAGGGAAGAGAAAGAAGAGAGGGAAAAAGAAATGGGAAGAGAGAAAGAAGAGAGGAAAAAGGGGAAGAGAAGAGAGAAAGGAAGGGAAAAAGGGGAAGAGAGAAAGAGGAGGGGAAAAGGGGAAAGGGGAAGAGAGAGAGACAAAAAGAGCTGAGGAAGTCCAGGAGGGGTCCTGGCTGGGTAAAACCCCTCTGTGCTGGGGCTGCCTGTGGGGACAGATCCACGGCACTGTGTGGAAACCTGTGGATTTTCCCTTTTCCAGGAGCTCCGTTTGGAGGATTACCAGGCCAACAGGAAGGGCCCCTCCAACCCCGTGGGGGCTGGGGCAGCTGCAGGTTTGTTTGGCTCCTCTCCTGCCACCTCCAGCACAGCCACGGGGCTCTTTGGCTCCTCCACCACCAACACGGGCTTCTATGGACAGAATAAAACTGCTTTTGGAACCAGTGAGTCCTGGCCCTCCCCTCCCTCTCCTCATCTTCTGCCTCCTTCCAGTTTTGGGGGTGTCAGCCCCACAGGCACCTCTGGGTTTGGTTTTCAGGGGTCAGGAAAACACAGCTGGGAATCAGAACCCCCAGGGTGTGGGGAACCAGCAGTTGGGTTCAGGGGGAACCAAGGTTTGGTTTCTCAAAAGTGGGGAGAAGTTTTTATTTGTGCAAATAGTTTTTCAGAAGTGTTTGCTTGTGGTTTTGGGGGTTAGACTGGGAACAGGAGACCCCAAAATCCTGCAGTCTGTAGAAGGGAGGTGTCCCATGGCAGGGGGTGGGGTTGGGGGTCCTCAGGAAGGACAGAGGAGGCACTGGAGATGCTGGGAGGGCTGAGAACAAGAGAAAGGAGAAAGCAATTGAAAAAGAAAGGGAAAGAGGGGAAGAGAGAAAGAAAGGGGAAAAGGAGAAAGGGAAAAAGAGAAAGGAGAGGGGAAAAAAAGGGGGAAAGGGCAAGAGAGAAAGGAGAGGGGAAAAAAAGGGGGAAAGGGCAAGAGAGAAAGGAGAGGGGAAAAAAAGGGGGAAAGGGCAAGAGAGAAAGGAGAGGGGAAAAAAAGGGGGAAAGGGCAAGAGAGAAAGGAGAGGGGAAAAAAAGGGGGAAAGGGCAAGAGAGAAAGGAGAGGGGAAAAAAAGGGGGAAAGGGCAAGAGAGAAAGGAGAGGGGAAAAAAAGGGGGAAAGGGCAAGAGAGAAAGGAGAGGGGAAAAAAAGGGGGAAAGGGCAAGAGAGAAAGGAGAGGGGAAAAAGGGGAAAGGGCAAGAGAGAAAGGAGAGGAAGAAAAAGGGAAAGAGGGGGAAAGGGAAAGAGGGGAAAAAAGGGGAAAGGGAAAGAGGGGAAAAAAGGGGAAAGGGAAAGAGGGGAAAAAAGGGGAAAGGGAAAGAGGGGAAAAAAGGGGAAAGGAAAAGAGGGGAAAAAGGGGAAAGGGAAAGAGAAAGGAGAGGGGAAAAGGGCAAGAGAGAAAGGAGGGGAAAAGGGGAAAAAGGGCAGGAGGGAAAAAGGAGAAAAAGGGGAAGAGAGAAAGAAGAGGGGAAAAAGGAGAAGAAGAGCAAGAGAGAAAGACAAGAAGAAGGTTGTGGGGAGCCCTTGGAGCAGCTCCCAGTGCCTGAAGGGGCTCCAGGAGAGCTGGGGAGGGACTTTGGGCAAGGGCCTGGAGTGGGTGCTCCCATGGAGATGAAGAAGCTGAGGAATTCCCTGACAGGAGTTGGGGGGCAGTGACACCAGGGGGGGGGCTGCTGTCCCACTGACCTGAAGGATCTTCCTCCCCAGTGGGGGAACATCACACGTGGTGTGGCTGGATGAATATTTCAGGGGTTTTCTTGTGGTTTTTTTGCTGTGTTTTTGTGTTGTAGGCACGACTGGCTTTGGGACTGGCACAAGTGGGGGGCTCTTTGGGCAGCAGTCTCAGACCACGAGTCTCTTCAACAAACCTTTTGGCCAGGCCACCACGACACAGAACACTGGCTTCTCCTTTGTCAACACCAGCACCCTGGGGCAGCCCAACACCAACACCATGGTGAGAGCAGGGGGTGAACCTCCTGAGCTCTGCCTGCAGGGGCAGGGACTCCAGCTGGGACTGGTTGGGATCTTCCTCAAGTTGGGAAACAGCTTGGGAAAAGTGGGACACAGAGCTTGGAACCAGAAGTTTTTCTTCTTGATATTTGGGCAGCTTTGAACAAAAACTTCTCCAAATCCCTTTCCTGAAGCTCTCTGAGCTCCCTTTCTGCTCTCTGAGTATTTCCAAATAACTTTTCCAAATCCCTTCCCTGAAGCTTTCTGAGCTCCCTTTCTGCTGAGTATTTCCATACAACTTCAGACAGATTATACAACCCATAGTTAACATTTTGGGGGAATTAATTAACAATCCTGGCCTGTCTGGTGACCAAGGAGCAGCACTTCTGGGCTCTGTGATGGAAAGGTGCTTCGGCTCCAGAGAGCTCTCAGAATGTGCTGGGATTTCTCCCAGAAAACACTGAAATGGTTCATTTCCAGCTCCTGCCCCCTGTATGGGGAGGAAATTGAGATCTTTTTAAGCTTGGAACATAAGTCCTGGTTGTCCTCCTGCTTGTCCTCTCTCCTCCTTTTCCTCCTGCTTGTCCTCTCTCCTCCTTTTCCTCCTGCTTGTCCTCTCTCCTCCTTTTCCTCCTGCTTGTCCTTTCTCCTCCTTTTCCTCCTGGTTGTCCTTTCTCCTCCTTTTCCTCCTGGTTGTTCCCTCTCCTCCTGGTTTTCCCTTCCCTTCTCCTTGATGTTTTTGTAACCCATTTCTCAGAACCACTGTTGCTTCTGAGCTGCTCCTCACCCAGCACTTCCCCCAGCAAGAGTTCTGTAGCATTCTTCCATCCCTCACTGGTTACCATTTTATTCATTACCAATTTATTCCTCATTTTATTCATTATTACCAATTTATTCCTCCTCTTATTCCTGATTTTATTAACCAGCTTTGTGCCTCAGTGCTGTTACCATCAGTGCCAAAAACCCCTCTGCTTTTTTTCTTGCCCTTTTCCTCTCTTTAGGGTCTCTTTGGGGTAACCCAGCCCTCACAACCTGGAGGCCTCTTTGGCACAGCTGCCAACACCAATGCTGGCACAGGATTTGGGACAGGAACTGGGCTTTTTGGACAAACCAACACAGGATTCGGTGTTGGAGGTTCGGTACGTTGGGAAAAAACAGAATAAGATCAGTTAAGATAGAAATGGCTCTTCCTGCATGGTGATCTCTGGGGAAAAGATGAATTAAGAACCCCCAAAAAAGCCCCAAACGTGGTTTTGTGTGGGGTGCAGGATCTGAGAGAGCTGGGGTGGAGGAATGGTTTTGATTAACAACCTCTTAATTAGAGGCAGTGATAGAGATGAGCCCTCCCCTGCTGGGGATGCAGGGTGGTCAAGGACAGGAATTTCAGTTGCTTGGTGGTGGCTTGAGGGGAAAAAAAAAAACCCAGGAGCTGTCTCCTTGCTGCTTGGTTGTTTTGTTTTAATGTGGTGACAGAAGTGGTTGGGGTGGCCCTGTCCCAGTGGCTCCCATGAACCCCCCTGAGCTCTGAGCTCCTGTGTGGCCTTCAGCTTCTCAGGGGCTTGAACACCACCCTCAGGTTTCTAAACTCACCTGGATTTTTTTTTTTTTTATGCCTTTCAGACCCTGTTTGGTAACAAACCTGCTGGATTTGGAACCACCACCACCAGTGCTCCCTCCTTTGGCACCACCACTGGCGGCGGGCTCTTTGGTAACAACCCCCCCAGAGCCCTGGGACCCAACCCCCCCAGAGCCCTGGGACCCAACCCCCCCAGAGCCCTGGGACCCAACCCCCCCAGAGCCCTGGGACCCAACCCCCCCAGAGCCCTGGGACCCAACCCCCCCAGAGCCCTGGGACCCAACCCCCCCAGAGCCCTGGGACCCAACCCCCCCAGAGCCCTGGGACCCAACCCCCCCCAGAGCCCTGGGACCCAACCCCCCCAGAGCCCTGGGACCCAACCCCCCCAGAGCCCTGGGACCCAACCCCCCCAGAGCCCTGGGACCCAACCCCCCCAGAGCCCTGGGACCCAACCCCCCCAGAGCCCTGGGACCCAACCCCCCCAGAACCCTGGGACCCATCCCCTTGGGACCCAACCAGCACAGAACCTGGGAAGCCATCCCCCCCCCAGCCCCCTGGGACCCCAGCAGCCCAGAGCCTTAGGGACCAGCCCTGAACTTCAGTTATCAAAACAAACACACACAATTTGGGTAGTTTTAAAAAAAAAACTAATGGGGTTTCCACCACCCTGCTGTGTGTGTGAGCTCCCACCTATCTGCTGAGTGTGTGTGAATGTTCACATCCTGAGGTAAAGCCAGGCCCTGGGGGTGCTGCTGCAGGGAAACAGCTTGGTGGCTGATTCCTGCCCTTCTGGAGAAAAGTTTCTATGGCAGGAGGTGGTTAAGTGCCACCCATCCAGGGAGAGCTTCATAGAAAATGGAACCTGCAGCTGAAAACTCCTAAAATCAAAGAATTTTTACAGCGTAGGGGTTTGGGGAGAGGCTGCAAGTGGGAGCTGCTGGGAGGGCTGGAGCAGCTCTGGAGCCAGGGGGAGAGAGTTGGGGGTGTTCAGGCTGGAGAAGAGAAGGAGAAGGTTGTGGGGAGCCCTTGGAGCAGCTCCCAGTGCCTGAAGGGGCTCCAGGAAAGCTGGGGAGGGACTTTGGGCAAGGGCCTGGAGGGAGGTGCCAAGGAGAGATGGTTTCAAAGTGGAAGAGGGGAGCTGGAGAGGAGCTGGGAGGGAGAAGTGAGGGTGGGGAGAGCCTGGGAGAGGTTTCCTGGAGAAGCTGTGGGTGGTGGGAATGTTGGAGTTGAGGTTGGATGGGGTTGGAGCCTCCTGGGCTGGGGGAGGGGTCCCTGGTGGCACTGGGGGAGCTTTAAGGTCCCATCCCACCCAACTCATTCCCTGCAATACACTGTGGCTGAAGGAAAGAGGATAAAACCAGAATGGGGTCAAACCAGTGGAATTTGTAGGTTGGTGGCAGGGATAAGGAGCTTGTGGACTGGAGAGGAGGTGAAATGAGTCAGTCCCAGCTGAACAAGGAGCTGCTGTTGTTTTCCACGGTGTGAGGGATCAAAGTCCTGAAGAACTGGGTCTGGTGTCCACCCTGGGCTGATGTCAGGGGGTGGGGGTTGGGTCAGGGGGTGGCTGAGCAGCAGAAACATCTCCTCATCCTTCAAGGAAATGACACTGAGACCTGGTTCCTTTCTTTTTCTTCTCTGAGAGCAACAAAACTCTTCCCATTAGTAGGTTTAGATCCTGACATCCATCCCTTTTTTAATGTTTACTATTAAAAGCAGCAATAAAGCCTAAAATACCCTAAAATCCCTCCCAGGCCAGGCAGAAGGAGGACCCAAGCCCTCAGCAGACCCAGCTGACCAACCCTGACAAATTAACACAGGTTTTGTGGTGGGATTTCTTCCTAAGTCTCTTTTTTTTTTTATTTTTTTTTTTGTCCTTGTCTCCTTGGGCACAGCTTTGTGCTGCCACTGTTGGGTGGTGGAAATTCTAATTGTTTAATTTATAATTAAGTTTGTAACAAAGGGAAAAGCTTCAGGAGGCAAAGCTCTGGTTTTCTGATGTTTGTTTTGTTAACTGATGGGGATACATTTGGCCTTCCCTGGCTTTGAGCTGGTGCTGCTGATTGATTTAAAACCTTGGCTGGTAATTTCCATCTCTTAACGAGCTGCTGCTTCTTTCCTTGGAGGTTTTGGTGCCAACACTGCTGGAAGTAGTTTGTTTGGAAATAAACCTGCAACTGCGACTCTGGGAACTGGGCTTGGAACAGGGTTTGGGACAGGTAAGGAGCTCCCCAGGTCATTTTGGGTCACCCTAAGTCCTGAGGTTCTGTCTCAGATCAGAACCAAGCTCTGCTTGCTGTCACCTTGCTAAAAAAAAAACAAACTTAGAAACTAGAGGTGAAAAAACCCATGGCATCCAAGCCTCTCAGCTGGTTTGAGTCCTGATGGAGATGGAAAATGTTCCTTGCACTTCCATAAATGATTTATTTTCCTGGTGGGGTAAATTGGCTTTGGGATTTTGTCACCACTTTGTCCTAAGTGAACAATTTTCCCCCTGCCACAGCTCTTGGAGCAGGCCAGACATCTCTGTTTGGAAACACCCAGCCCAAGCTTGGTGGGACACTGGGAACAGGACCCTTTGGAGCACCAGGATTCAACACCTCAACGGCCACTCTGGGGTTTGGAGCTCCTCAGCCTGCTGTGGGTGAGTAAAACCTGGGGGTCTCTGCTGCTTCCTCCCACCCCCTGCTTTGGAGGGAAAAAAACCACTTGAGCATCACTCTGAGGCCATTTCTGTCCTTGGTAGCAGTAGAGGCTCTGCTAATGACTTTTTTTAATGCTAATTATTTGTCCAGAATCACTCAACGTTGCTAATAGCTTTTTTTTTTTAGTTCCATTTTACAATTTTAGAACATTTTAGAGCTTTGTCTTCAAGATTGCAAGAAAAAGCTTGAAGTTTTCAAGACAGACTTGGACCATAAGCTGTTGTTTCTCTGATTTTGTTGTTTTATGGGGTTTTTTTGTAGGGGGGTTGCATCAATCTTGTTTCCCAGCCTTGAACCTGAGGCAGCAACAGTAGGTGCTGACAAAAAAAAACTCAAACATGAGGGAAATGAAACTTTTTAGCTTCTTCAGTCCAGGTGGGAGAGGCAGAGGTGCCTCCAGCCTCCCTGCTCTCTCCTCCTGTGAACTTCAGAAATAAATAGGAAAAAAAAAAAAAAAAAAAGAGGCTGAGGGGAGCTACATCCTCATCCTGAGGAAATTCTCAGGTTTCACTCATCTCTCTGCAGTCAGGTTTGAAGGATTTCTGTCTCCTTTCCATCATCCTTCTGCATTTCTCATGCTCTACAGATGATCCAAGGGTTGATTCACATCTGGGGAGCATCTGGAAACAGCTTTGGAGCTGGGAAGAGCCACTTGTCTCAAACTCTAGGAAGGCTTTCACCATAAACTGATGCATTTTTCAAAAAAAAAAAAAAAAAAAAAATTGTAGAAACAACAATCTGCTTTCCCTGGGATTGTTTTGAAGCTGCTTTAGGTTGCTTGTGGTGTGAACACTTGTGGTCATTGAACAGGAATTAAAATTAGATGCTAGGAGACAGAGTCAGACTGGGAGGTTTGGTTCAGTGCTCTGCCTCATCAGTTCAGGTTGTTTATTTTTCCTTAGAAAGTGTTTCAGAAGTCAAACATCTTAGTTACAGGTTTTGTCCTGATGTGTAGCTCTCTGTGCCCTCAGTTTTCCACAGATCAACTCAGTAGCAAATTTCCAAGGAAGGGGAGGGGATTTCTCCTTCAGGTGGCTGGAGGTTGTGGGAATGTGAATCCTGTGAGGAGCTCCTCTGGAAGGATGTTGTATTAAAAAGAAAAAAAAACAAATTAAAAACTATTTTAACCTCTTTTCCAGCCCTGACAGACCCAAATGCCTCAGCTGCCCAGCAAGCTGTCCTGCAGCAGCACCTCAACAGCTTGACTTACTCACCCTTTGGAGATTCTCCCCTCTTCAGGAACCCCATGTCAGACCCAAAGAAGAAAGAAGAGGTAAATGCACATAAAATGCACTTTCTGATTAAAATTTCCAGTTACTTGGTGGTTCCCTCCTCACTGTCTTTGTTTCAGGTCACACTGAGCAGCAAAACAAGTTGCCACCTGGACACTTGTTCTGGTGTGGTGGCTTTTTCTGCTCTCCAGGAGGCAACCTGTATTATCTTGTGGCTTTTTACTGCTTTTGATTATTTTCAGAGCCTTGGCTTTGGGTTCTTGCTCTCCTCACAGCTGCTTGTTGAGAAAATAAAGCTGGGAATTGCCCACACTTGGTTTTAGTTTGAGCTTTGCTCATGACATCCCAGCAGCCTCTAAACCCTGTTGGTTGGGTTGGAAAGCCAACCAAATACTTGCCAGACTTTTTCTTTGTTTGTTTTTTCCACTAATAAGGGATTTTCTAAATGGCTGCTGCCCCTGGGCACATTCCAGGGCCTCAGAGGTGATTCCTGTCCTCACCACAACCTCAAGGTCCCATCCCTGGGGCACTGCAGACTTTGTCCTGTTGTGCAGCAGCTCTGTGGATCCCACCAGGAAATGGGATAAAAATCCCACTTCTCTCATCTTTTTTTTTTCTCTTTCAGAGGCTGAAACCCACCAACCCAGCAGCTCAGAAGGCTTTAACCACACCCACCCATTACAAGCTGACTCCCCGGCCCGCCACCAGGGTGCGACCCAAAGCTCTGCAGTCCGCGGGCTCGGCCAAGTCGCAGCTCTTCGACGGCCTGGATGATGATGAACCCGCCCTCTCCAACGGGGCCTTCATGCCAAAGTTGGTGCCTTTCCTTCCCTTCTTGGCCCTGGCAGGAGGAGGAGGAGGGGGGTGAAAAGTCTGCGGGTTAAATTCAGGCCAAATCAGATTTAAAATGAGGATTTAAATGCTTGAAAAATGATTTAAATGCTTTAAATTTAAATGCTTGAAAAGTGATTTAAATGCTTTAAATTTAAATGCTTGAAATGTGATTTAAATGCTTTAAGTTTAAATGCTTGAAAAATTATTTAAATGCTTTACATTTAAGGGCTTTACATTTAAGGGCTTTACATTTAAGGGCTTTACATTTAAGGGCTTTACATTTAAGGGCTTTACATTTAAGGGCTTTACATTTAAGGGCTTTACATTTAAGGGCTTTACATTTAAGGGCTTTACATTTAAGGGCTTTACATTTAAGGGCTTTACATTTAAGGGCTTTACATTTAAGGGCTTTACATTTAAGGGCTTTACATTTAAGGGCTTTACATTTAAGGGCTTTACATTTAAGGGCTTTACATTTAAGGGCTTTACATTTAAGGGCTTTACATTTAAGGGCTTTACATTTAAGGGCTTTACATTTAAGGGCTTTACATTTAAGGGCTTTACATTTAAGGGCTTTACATTTAAGGGCTTTACATTGGGTTAAATGGGTTTAAAAGCTTTAAAAGCTTTAAAAGGTTTGCAGCAAACTTCCTGTGGAGCCAGTTAGGAATTACTCATTCCAAGGGATTTAAAATAACCAAACAACTTTGCAGAAAGAGGCATCAGTCCTTGGAAGTCCCTGCAGGCATTTTTATTTCTTACAGAAAATACTGTGTGGACTTGGGTTGTTCCTCCAGTAACTCTGGAGAGGAGAAACCTTTATGTCTGTGACAGACTTTTCACAGAGCCATAGAATGGGTTGGGTGGGAAGGGACCTTCCAGCTCCTCCAGTTCCAACCCCTGGATGTGCAGGGACCCCTCCCACAGCCCAGGGGGCTCCAACCCCATCCAACCTGGGCTGAGACACTGCCAGGGATGGGGCAGCCACAGCTTCCTTGGGCAGCCTGGGACAGGGGCTCAGGACCTTCAAATTCCAGAATTTCTTCCTTCCCTCTCCTCTCCATCTCCCCTCTTGCAGCTGGAAACCCTTCCCCCTCATCCCATCCCTCCAGGCCCTTGTCCCAAGTCCCTCCCCAGCTTTCCTGGAGCCCCTTCAGGCACTGGAAGGAGCTCCAAGGTCTTCTCTCCTCTCCTCCAGACTGAACACCCCCAACTCTCTCAACCTGTTCCAGGCTCTCCCCACCCTCAAATTCCAGAATTTCTTCCCCATCTCCAACCTCAATCTCCCCTTTCTCTCCAAGTTTTAACCCATTTCCCTTCTCCTCTCCCTACCCCCCCGTGTCCAAAGCCCTCCCCCAGCTTTCTTGGAGCCCCTTCAGATATTGGAAGGTTGCTCTGAGCTCACCTGGGAGCCTCCTCTTCTCCAGGCTGAACAACCCCAATCCCTCAGCCTGGCTTCCCAGGGAGCTGCTCAGCCCTCTGAGCATTTCAGTGGCTCCTCTGGACACCTTCCAGGAGCTCTGTGTCCTTCTGATGCTGGGGACTCCACAACTGGACACAGGACTCCAGGGGGGGTCTCAGCAGAGCAGAGCAGAGGGGGAGAATCCCCTCCCTCAATGCTCTCTGGGCTTCTGCTGATGCCCCCAGGACCTGGGGGGGTTCTGGGCTCAGCTTCAGCTTCTGCTCCACCAGCACCCCCAAATCCTTCTCCTCAGGGCTGTCCTGGTTTTGGGCAGGGTTCTTCTGCTGGGAAGGCTCAGCTTTGTCAAACAGATCCTGCTGGGGTTGCTTGGGTTTTGAAGCTTTCAATGATCTGTGGTGCTTTTTTGTACTTAAGAAGCAAAAGTTTTGACAGGAATTGCAGAAGGAGCTTTAGGATCTCCTGCAAACAGCTTTCAGAAAGCACAGCCCCAAGTGTGTCTCAGCTGGTTCCTGGTCCTTGAAATGCAGGAGTTAAGCATGAAATATGTTTGTGCAGTGCATAAATGCCAATTTCTCTTCTCTTCTAATTTTTTTTCCAGGAAGAGCATCAAAAAGTTGGTTTTGAAGAACCTCAACAGCAGCAACCTCTTCTCCCCTGTCAGTCGTGACAGTGAGGACCTGGCCTCTCCATCAGAGTACCCAGAGAATGGGGACAGGTGAGTTGAGTCACCCTGCAGGAGCTTCCCCTGACCAGAAACACAAGCTGGTTCTGCAGGTCTCTAAATTCTTGGCAAGAAAATAGGTGGGGATTTCCAAGGATGTCACCTCAGCTGTTGGTTGGAATGCAAACTGACCTCTTGAACTGTGGAATTCTTCCTGTGTGGTTCTGTACCAACTCCCTGCATCCCAGCCACAGATCAGAGAGGAATTCAGAGTGCCAGGGGTGGGAAGGGAGCTCTGGAGCTGCTGATCCCAGAGCAGGGGGCACAGGATGGTGTCCAGGGGGGTTGGGAATGTCTCCAGAGAAGGAGACTGCAGCCCCTCTCTGGGCAGCCTGGGCCAGGGCTCTGCCAGCCTCAAAGTCCAGAGGTTCCTCCTCATCTGGAGCTGGAAGTTCCTTCCCATGGTCAGGTTTGTGCCCCTTGCCCCTGGTCCTGTCCCTGGCAGCCCTGAGGAGAGTCTGGCCCCATCCTCCTGACCCCCAGCCTGGAGATCTTGATCAGCACTGAGAGATCCCCCTCAGGCTTCTCCAGGCTGAACAGCCCCAGGGCTCTCAGCCTCAGGAGAGATGTCCCAGTGCCCTCCTCATCCTCGGAGCCCTTTGCTGTCCCCTCTCCAGCAGCTCCTTGGCCTTCAGGAACCAGGGAGCCCAGAACTGGACCCAGTTCTGCAGCTGTGTCCTCCCCAGGGCAAGGCAGAGCAGAGCAGGGCAGAACCTCCCTGAGGCTCCTGGCCATGCTCCTCTGGATGCTCCCCAAGGTTCCATGGCCCTTCTTGGCCACCAGGACACTTTGTGGGCTCCTGGTCACCCTGTTTCCCACCAGGACTCCCAGATCCCTCTCCCCAGAGCTCCTCTCCAGCCCCTGCTGGGGTGACTGTGGGGATTTGTGCTCCCCTCTCACCAGAAATGAGACACTTTCTTTCAGGATAAACCTGACTTTGAGGTTTCAGGGATAAACTTGAGGTGAGAAGGACCTTTTCTTCTGCTTGGTCTTCTTCAGTCATGAGGGGATCACCAGGAAGGTCCTCTGCTCCACGTATCTCCTAGTAGTGTTGTATTTTTTCCCTGTTAAAATGTGGACTCTCCAAAGTCCTCTCTCCCTCCTCAAAAGCCTGAAACCTCCCTTCCCTTGAAATCTGTGGTCATACACCAGAGGAGAAGACTAAGGTGATGATTTTGGGGCACAAAAGTCTTGCCAGCCTGCTTCACCTGTGGTTGAACCTTCAGATGGAGGTGGCCTTGGGGAGGTCTCTCTGTTCCTCAAGACTGAATTCTGGTTGGTGTGGTCTTGATCCCACTGGGGGGTCTCAAACCTCCATGGACAGAGGTTCTGCAGCCTTCCTGTGTCTCTCTTCTGATGGTTGGTTGTCCTCGTTGGTTTCTCCTGGTTTAACTGGGTGGCTGTTCTGAGGAGGAGCCTGAATTTTGTCTCATTGGGAGGCTGTGACCACAGCTTGCTTTGTGAGCCTTTTCTCCAGACTGAGCATCCCCTTCCCCTCACAGCTCTCACCCTTTGGTCCCCTGAGCCTCCTGGTCCCCCTCTCCTCACTCTTTTTGGTGGTGAGACCCCCAGATGAGCTGCAGAGGTTGCCCACAGAGGGCAGAGTGAAGGTGAACAAGGATCTCCTCAGTCTGTAGCCCCTGTGCCGAGCCCTTTAGCTTGAGCATTGACTCAAGTCCCTCAGAGAACTCCATAATTCCACTTTCTTCTTCATTTCCTCAGGTTTTTCCTGTCAGTGGCTCCTGAGGAGAACCACAGACAGGACGGGGAGCGAGAGGAGGAGGAGGAGCAGCACGAGGTGACGAGGTTTTACACCAACCCCATTGCCAAGCCCATCCCCCAGACCCCAGAGAACACCCTGCACCCCAAACACCACAACAACAACCTGGATGACACCATCGTGGCTCTGAACATGAGGGCAGCCCTGAGGAACGGGCTGGAGGGCAGTAGTGAAGATGCCTCCTTCCAGGATGATTCCCTTCAGGATGAGCGTGAAGAGGAGACAGAAACGGGGCCTCATCTGCATCCTGCAGGTCAGAGCTGGGGAGATCAGCACAGCCCAGGATGGGCTGGGGGGGAAGGGACCTTCAAGATCACCCAGGGACACCTCCCACAGCCCAGGGGCCTCCAGAGAAATAGATTGGAATTCATCAACTGAAATTAAAGTCTTGGATTTAATCTGTCAGACTGGGGTTGAAGGATTGGGTTGGGGTTGAAGGATTGGGTTGGGGTTGAAGGATTGGGTTGGGGTTGAAGGATTGGGTTGGGGTTGAAGGATTGGGTTGGTTTTAATCTGTCAGATTGGAATTGAAGAATTGGTTTGGGATTCAAGGATTGGATTGGGAATAATCTGTTGGAGTGGATTTAATTTCTCAGATTGGAATTAAACTGTTGGGTTGGATTTAATCTATTACATTGCAATTAATCTGTTGGGTTGGATTCAAGGGTTAAATTGGGGTTGAAGGGTTGGAATGGGATTCAAGGATTGGATTGGGGTTAATCTGTTGGACTGGGAGTGAAGGATTTGATTTGGATTCAAGGATTTGGGTTAATTGATTGGAGTGAGGTTGAAGGGTTAATTGATTGGAGTGAGGTTGAAGGATTGATTGGGATTCAAGGATTGGATTGGGGTTAATCTGTTGGACTGGGAGTGAAGGATTTGATTTGGATTCAAGGATTTGGGTTAATCTGGATTGGGATTCAAAGATTGGGTTGGGGTTAATCTGTTGGACTGGGAGTGAAGGATTTGGTTTGGATTCAAGGATTTGGATTTGGGTTAATTGATTGGATTGGGAGTCAAAGATTGGATTGGGAGTGAAGTATTGGATTTGGTTTCAAGGATTTGGATTTGAGTTAATCAATTGGGTTGGGATTCAAGGATTGGGTTGGGATTCAAGGATTGGGTTGGGATTCAAGGATTGGGTTGGGATTCAAGGATTGGGTTGGGATTCAAGGATTGGGTTTGAAGGATTGGATTGGGGTTAATCTGTTGGATTGGGAGTGAAGGATTTGATTTGGATTGAAGGATTTGGGTTAATTGATTGGAATGGGATTCAAGGATTGGGTTGGGGTTGATCTGTTGGATTGGGGTTGATCTGTTGGATTCAAGGATTTGAGTTAACCGATTGGAGTGGGGTTGACGGATTGGGTTGGGATTCAAGGATTGGGTCGGGGCTGATCTGTTGGATTGGGATTCAAGGATTGTCTGTGGATTAATGAGTTGTGTGCTGTGTGCCCTGCAGGAATCGTGCTGACCAGAGCTGGCTACTACACCATCCCCTCCCTGGAGGAGCTTTCCCGCCTCAGCACGGAGCGCAGCGAGTGCCTGGTGTCGGATTTCACCATCGGCCGCAGGGGTGAGCAGGGGGCAGGGGCTGCGGGAACGGGAACGGGGGCTGCGGGAACGGGGGCTGCGGGAACGGGGGCTGCGGGAACGGGGGCTGCGGGAACGGGGGCTGCGGGAACGGGGGCTGCGGGAACGGGGGCTGCGGGAACGGGGGCTGCGGGAACGGGGGCTGCGGGAACGGGGGCTGCGGGAACGGGGGCTGCGGGAACGGGGGCTGCGGGAACGGGGGCTGCGGGAACGGGGCAGGAGCTGTGGGAACAGGAACAGGGGGCAGGGGCTGCGGGAACAGGACAAGGGGGCAGGGGCTGCAGGAACGGGGGGCAGGAGTTTTGGGACAAGGGGCAGGGGCTGCAGGAATAGGGGCTGTGGGAACAGGGGGCAGGGGCTGCGGGAACGGGGGCTGTGGGAACAGGAACAGGGGGCAGGGGCTGTGGGACAAGGGGGCAGGGGCTGCAGGAACAGGGGGCAGGGGCTCCGGGACAGGGGGCAGGGGCTGCAGGACAGGAACAGGGGACGGGCTGCAGGAACATGGGGCAGGGGTTTTGGGACAAGGGGCGGGGGCTGCGGGAACGGGAACAGGGGGCAGGGGCTGCAGGACAGGAGCAGGGGGCAGGGGCTGCAGGACAGGAGCAGGGGGCAGGGGCTCCGGGACAGGGGCAGGGGCTGCAGGACAGGAACAGGGGACGGGCTGCAGGAACATGGGGCAGGGGTTTTGGGACAAGGGGCAGGGGCTGCAGGAATAGGGGCTGCGGGAACGGGAACAGGGGGCAGGGGCTGCGGGACAGGGACAGGGCACGGGGAGATTCCAGGGACACTCCCTGAATGTCCTGGAATGGAAAGGTTGTAAAATCCCAACTGCCTGGAGCTAAACCCACAGCTCCAGGCAAGGACTTGGCAACCTCAGATCTGCTCTTCACTGCTTTCACTTCAAAAAGGAAAAGGGATTAGCAGGTTAAAAGTGAATTATATGGTTAAAAAAAAAAATATCTGGTTAAAATGATCTGGTGAAGAAAATTAATTATCTGGTTAAATAGAAAAATCAAATATCTGGTTAAAATGATCTGGTGAAGAAAATTACCTGGTTAAAAAAAAAAATCAAATATCTGGTTAAAATGATCTGGTGATCAAAATTAATTATCTGGATAAAAAAAAATGAATGATCTGTTTTAAAAAAAAAAATAGTCTGGTTAAGACGATCAATTACCTGGTTTAAAAATTACCTGGTTAAAAAAACCTATTTGGTTAAAAAATTGAATTATCTGGTTAAAAAATTACCTGGTTTAAAAAAATAATGCACTATCTGGTTAAGATGAATACTCTGGTTAAGATGAATACTCTGGTTAAGATGAATTATCTGGTTAAAAAAATTAATGATATGGTTAAAAACTATCTGGTTAAAAAAAAATTAACTACTGGGCTAAAAAAATGAATTACCTGGTTCAAAAATCATAGGATTAAAAATGTCCTGGTTTAAAAAGTGCAAATGATTTTACACTTTTTTTAAAAAGTGCAAATGATTTTTAAAGCCTTTGTAAGGTGCAGTGAGGCTGTGGGGCTGTGGTGTCTGTGTTGGCAGAGCTGAGCAGTAGCAGAAAAATTTGGGAACAAGCTTCTGCAAAAAAATAATTACCTGAAAACCCCTTTTATAACAAACCTTCAGGGTTTCTGTAGAGAGGGCAGGAGCCACTTGTGCACCCCAGGGGGAGGAGAAGCAGAGCAGGGTTGTGCCTTCTCTGGCAGCTGATCTGGCTTTTTCCTGGCCAAATGCTGACATTTTTGGGTCTTTCTGCAGGTTATGGCTCCATTTATTTTGAAGGAGAAGTCAACCTCACCAACCTCAACCTGGATGACATCGTCCACATCCGGAGGAAAGAGGTCATTGTGTACCCTGATGATGAGAAGAAACCCCCCATAGGGGAGGGGCTCAACAGGTACTGCTGACACCCTCACTTCTCACCTTGGAACTGGCCAGGTTTTAACCCAAAAGTGCCTGGGAAACCTCTCTGGGGGAGGTTTCCCCCTCTGCTTGGAGATCACAGATCCCTACTGGCCACTCCTCTGCTGATGCCCCCAGGACCTGGGGGGTTCTGGGCTCATCTTCAGCTTCTGCTCCACCAGCACCCCCAAATCCTTCTCCTCAGGGCTGCCCCCTGGGTCCTTTTTCTCCCCCCGGGTCCTTTTTCTCCCCCCCGGGTCCTTTTTCTCCCCCCCGGGTCCTTTTTCTCCCCCCCGGGTCCTTTTTCTCCCCCCCGGGTCCTTTTTCTCCCCCCCGGGTCCTTTTTCTCCCCCCCGAGTCCTTTTTCTCCCCCCCGAGTCCTTTTTCTCCCCCCCGAGTCCTTTTTCTCCCCCCCGAGTCCTTTTTCTCCCCCCCGGGCCCTTTTTCTCCCCCCCGGGCCCTTTTTCTCCCCCCCGCGTCCTTTTTCTCCCCCCCGAGTCCTTTTTCTCCCCCCCGGGTCCTTTTTCTCCCCCCCGGGTCCTTTTTCTCCCCCCCGGGTCCTTTTTCTCCCCCCCGGGTCCTTTTTCTCCCCCCCGGGTCCTTTTTCTCCCCCCGGGTCCTTTTTCTCCCCCCCAGCCCTTTTTCTCCCCCATGGGATTCCTCCCCCCAGGGCCAGACCCCTGCACTTTGGGGAACTCCCTGCAGTTGGCACCATCCCACTTCTCCAGGCTGTGCAGCTCCCTCTGGATCCATCCCTTCCCTCACCACACACTTTGGTGCCCTCCATTCCAGTGCCCCTGTTCCCAACAAAGCTGCTGAGGAGCAGAGGTCCCAGTCCTGACCCTTGAGGAGCAGCTCTCCTCACACAGCTCCCTGTGGGCACAGCCCTGGGGCTGCCGCCATTTTACCCAACCACTGCTCCCTCATTGCCAAGTTTGGGCCTTCCGGGGCCACATCCATTCCATGAAGTTCCTCACCCAGAAATTGGGTTCCAAAGCTGATCTGGAGACCGAATCTTTGGGCCTTCCAGGGCCACATCTATTCCACCACGTTCCTCACCCAGAAATTGGGTTCCATAGCTGAGCTTGAGCCCGAATCTTTGGGCTTCCCAGGGCCACATCCATCCCATCAAGTTCCTCACACAGAAATTGGGTTCCAAAGCTGAGCTGGTGCCCGAATCTTTGGACCTTCCAAGGCCACATCCATCCCATTGAGTTCCTCACACAGAAATTGGGTTCCAAAGCTGAGTTGGAGCCCGAATCTTTGGGCCTTCTAGAGCCACTTCCGTTCCATCCAGTTCCTCACACAGAAATTGGGTTCCAAAGCTGAGTCAGAGCCCAAATCTTTGGGCGTTCCAGGGCCATGTCCATCCCATTGAGTTCCTTACCCAGAAATTGGGTTCCAAAGCTGAGCTTGAGCCCGAATCTTTGGACCTTCCAGGGCCACATCCATCCCATCCAGTTCCTCACACAGAAATTGGGTTCCAAAGCTGAGCTGGTGCCCGAATCTTTGGACCTTCCAGGGCCACATCCATCCCATTGAGTTCCTCACACAGAAATTGGGTTCCAAAGCTGAGTTGCAGCCCGAATCTTTGGGCTTCCCAGGGCCACATCCATCCCATCCAGTTCCTCACACAGAAATTGGGTTCCATAGCTGAGTTGCAGCCCGAATCTCCCCACTCCCAGCTCCTCTTCACATGGCTGCCTCAGCACTGACATCACCTCTCCCTCTCTGGTGTCCTGCCTCTTCCAGACGAGCTGAGGTGACCCTGGATGGGGTCTGGCCCACAGACAAAACCTCCCGGTGCCTGATCAAGAGCCCCGAGCGCCTGGCAGAGATGAACTACGAGGGGAGGCTGGAGGCCGTGTCGCGCAAACAGGGCGCTCGCTTCAAGGAGTACCGGCCCGAGACGGGCTCCTGGGTCTTCCAGGTAATCCTGCTTCCAGGTGGAGGGCTCAGGATGAAGTTACAACCCCCTGAGGACTCAGAATTCCTCCCACCTCCCCCCCCCCAAAAAAATAGACTGAAGTTCCCTGAGGTGTCCTCCTGTCCCTCAGTGTCCTCCTCAAGGGGGTCAAAACTCCTCAAAGGGATCAAAACTCCTCTGGATGAAGATTTGCTTGCAGGAGGATGTCTTGGTTGGATCAGAACCTCTAGAGGTCCCTTCCAACCCAAATTATTCCACAGTTCTATGACCAGATAAGCTTTAGATGTCCAACCCAAATTATTTTATGATTCTATGACCAGGTGACCTCTAGAGGTCCCTTCCCACCCAAATTATTCTATGATTCTGTGACCAGATAACCTCTAGAGGTCCAACCCAAATTATTCCATGATTCTGTGACCAGATAACCTCTAGAGGTCCAACCCAAATTATTCTGTGATTCTGTGACCAGATAACCTCTAGAGGTCCAACCCAAATTATTTTATGATTCTATGACCAGGTGACCTCTAGAGGTCCCTTCCAACCTGAATTATTTTATGCCTCTCTGACCTGATGACCTTCAGGGGTCCCTTCCACCCCAAATTATTGTGTGATTTTATGATTCTAAAAGTGGGTGACCTCAAAAGGTCCCTTCCAACCCAAATGGTTCTATGATATTATGGTTCTCTGACCTGATGGCCTTGAGAGGTCCCTTCCAACCTGAATGATTCTATCATTTTCTGACTAGGTGACCTTTAGGTGTCCCTTCCAACCCAAGTGGTTCTATAATTTTTCTATTTTCTGACCTGATGACCTTTAGAGGCCCCTTCAACCCAGATTATTCTGTGCTTTTATGATTCTAAGACCTGATGACCTCAAAAGGTCCCTTCTAACCCAAATGGGTTTATGATTTTTTAATTATCTGACCATAGGACTTTCCAACCCAAGTGATTCCATGATTCTATGAGTGGAAAACCTGAATTTGATGGGTTTGCTCTCCTCCTGCTGCAGGTGGCACACTTCTCCAAGTATGGCTTGCAGGATTCAGATGAGGAAGAGGAAGAACATCCCTCAAAAACTGACACCAAGAAGTTAAAAACCACCCCCCTGCCACCTCCAGGACATCTGCCACCTCAACAAATGACCCTGAATGGCAAACCAACACCTCCAGCTCAGGTAGAAGGAGGACAAGGACTCAAAAAAAGTCCTAAAATGAAATGTGAAGAGTGCCTGGGGGAGGAGGAGGAGGTGTTGAAGCAAGAGGCAGCCTGGAAACCCCAGGAGCAAACCTTGCCAGGAACCCAGCAGCTCTTCTGACCTCTCCCTGCCTGCTTGCACCTTCATTTTTGTTCAGATTTTTGACATTCCACGGTGGGGATGGGAAGCTTGGAAGTTTTTTGTTTCTTCTTTAAATCCGGTTGAGTTTGGGCTCTCAGCACCACAAACAAGTGAATATTTTGAATATTTGTGAAGATTGAACTCTGATCTTCCCACTTTTTGCTCTCTGCCTTGAAGAGGCTGTTGTGCATCCATTTGATTTCATCCTTTCAGTACCCAACACTGGATGCTTTTTGTTTCTTAATGTTCTTATTTTTATTAAAAATAATACTTTAGGGTTGGGTTTTGAAGTATTTGAGTTGGATGTGACTGCTTCTGAAGCTCTGTAAAGCATCTTCCACCTCCACCTTACCTAGGGAGGGGAGCAGCTTATCCAGTGTGGTAACCCCTCAAGGTCTAAAATTAATGGTATTTTTTTTAAAGTAATCCTTTTATGTGCCTGTAAGTATAATAATAATTATAAAATTGCCTTTTCCAAATGGTAATTAGTGTGGATATTGTCAAGCTCCATCTGCTGGTGAAAACCAACCTTTGGAAGGCATCTGGCACTCAGGGGATGGAATGGATGAGGGGTGAACATCTGTGAGCAGCTTCAGATTTTGGAAGTCACTTGTCAGAAACCCAAACAAGTGCAGAGCAAATTTTTTTATTTAATGGATTTTTCTAATTTCCAAACCTGGCTTTTGGGTTGCTGAGTTGTGCCAGGAGCCTTTCAGCAGATGGGAGCTGAGCAACCCTTGGCAGTATTAACAATAAGTTAAACACCTTTTTTTTTTTTTTTTTTTTTTTGCTGTTTGTGGTAATTTTGGGGGCTTTTTTTGGTTTTTTTGGGGTTTTGTTGTTTTTTTTAAGTGAATATAATTTTTTTGAAACCAGGAGAGCTTCTGGCAGCATTTTTCTTCCCTGACTGTTGGCTTGGGGGTAGCTCAGAGCCCTTCTGGACTGGGATCTGTTGGAAGCATCAAGGGGAGAACAACAAATCCCCCTTCAGTGCTGGTGCAGAAGAAGAGTTTCATTCCTCCTGCAGCAGGAGAACATCAGATCAAGTGGGAATTGTTTGTCAGAGGCTGTCAGCTGGTTACAGCATCTCTATAAAGACCCAAATCATTCCAGCTCTGCTGCTTTAAGCCTCCATGCAGGTCAGGGGAGCCCAGAGCAGAAGGTTTGGTGGCAGCAGCTCACCTAAAAAATTAAAAGTAATGTTCAGGTGCTGCTTTATCCCCCCCCCCCCCCCTGCTCATAACCTGGAGAGCAAGGGGTTCTGGAGAAGAGGTCTGGAGGGCAATAAGGAGGTTCTGGAGAGCATGGAGAAGGTTCTGGAGCACAAGAAGGTCTGGGGAGCAAGGAGTAGGTTCTGGAGAACGTGGAGAAGGTCTGGAGAAGTTGTGAGGAGCATCTGAGGGCCCTGTGGGTGCTGATCCTGGAGCAGAGGAGGCTGAGGGGAGACCTTGTGGCTCTCTGCAACCCCCTGAGAGGAGGTTGGAGCCAGGGGGGGTCGGGCTCTGCTCCCAAGGAACAAGGGATGGGCCAAGAGGAACTTTTGGCACAACTCAAGTGGTGCCAGGGGAGGTTTAGGTTGGAGCTGGGGAAGAATTTCTCCCTGGAAAGGGTTGTCAGGGCCTGGCCCAGGCTGCCCAGGGCAGGGCTGGAGTCCCCATCATCCCTGGAGGGGTTTCAGAGCCTGGGGATGTGGGGATGAGGGACATGGGGCAGTGGGGATGGGGTCAGGGTTGGGTTCCAGGATCCCAAAGGTTTTCCCAAGCAGAAGGATTTTATGGTGGAGTCCCCATATCTGGAGAGGTTTCCAGTCCCTGGAGATGTGGGGATGAGGGACATGGTTGGACTTGGATGATCTCAAAGATCTTTTCCAACCTTCATGATTCTGTGGCTTCTGTCCACCTGAAACTTCTACCAAGTTCTCTGTGGAATTGAAACCCCACTTCCATTTCTTCTGACTTCTCCTGAATTCTGCCCTGTGACTTGCACAGTTGCAGCTCTGAAGAAACCAGGAATAGGTTTTAAGTGCTCCTCTCCACACTTGCTGTGGAGTTTTGCCCCAAACAAGGGGGTCACCTCCTCATTTCCAGGTGATTGCTGAAACTCTTGAGTTACTCTTTTTCTCACCCAACTCTCAGAAGCTGTGGATGCCTGACGTGGTCTCTGTGTCTCCCCAGCCCCCTGAAGTGGAGCAGCTGGGCAGGGTGGTGGAACTGGACAGTGATATGGCAGACATCACCCAGGAACCTCCCCTGGAGCCCCCTCTAGAAGACAACATGCTGGAGGAGCTGGAGACTGTCCCTGCCTCCACTCACATCGCCTCCACCCTGGGCATCAACCCCCACGTCCTGCAGGTGAGGCTCCTGCAGCTCTTCTGGGACAGAGAGGATTTCACAACTCCCTTGCAGCTGCCTCCTGAGGGTACCCACACCCCAGCCTGGCACAAACCACCTGGGAATCATAGAGACATGGAATGGTTGGGAAGGGACCTCTGGAGCTGCTCATTCCAGGGATGGGGCAGCCACAGCTTCTCAGGGACCCAGTGTCCAACTGGAACCAACTGGGGGGAATCTCCAGGACCAGCTCCATGTGAGGAGCTGAGGTGCAGAGCCTGGGGAAGCTCCCCCAGGTTCTCCAGAGGTTCAGCAGAGGAGTTTTGGGATTTGTGCTGGGGGGGTTGGTGCTGTGACCACTGCTCTGTGAGGGGATCAGAGGCTCAGGGGTGGGAAGGGAGCTCTGGAGCTGCTGATCCCAGAGCAGGGGGCAGAGGATGGTGTCCAGGGGGGTTGGGAATGTCTCCAGAGAAGGAGACTGCAGCCCCTCTCTGGGCAGCCTGGGCCAGGGCTCTGCCAGCCTCAAAGTCCAGAGGTTCCTCCTCATCTGGAGCTGGAAGTTCCTTCCCCTGGTCAGGTTTGTGCCCCTTGCCCCTGGTCCTGTCCCTGGCAGCCCTGAGGAGAGTCTGGCCCCATCCTCCTGACCCCCAGCCTGGAGATCTTGATCAGCACTGAGAGATCCCCCTCAGGCTTCTCCAGGCTGAACAGCCCCAGGGCTCTCAGCCTCAGGAGAGATGTCCCAGTGCCCTCCTCCTCCTCGGAGCCCTTTGCTGTCCCCTCTCCAGCAGCTCCTTGGCCTTCAGGAACCAGGGAGCCCAGAACTGGACCCAGTTCTGCAGCTGTGTCCTCCCCAGGGCAGGGCAGAGCAGAGCAGAGCAGGGCAGAACCTCCCTGAGGCTCCTGGCCATGCTCCTCTGGATGCTCCCCAAGGTTCCATGGCCCTTCTTGGCCACCAGGACACACTGTGGGCTCATGGTCACCCTGTTTCCCACCAGGACTCCCAGATCCTTCTCCCCAGAGCTGCTTTCCAGCAGCTCAGCCCTCAACCTCTCCCCATTCATAGACTTTTTCCTCCCCAGGTGTAGGAACCTCCAGAGGTTCCTCTCTTCCCAGCTCTCCAGGACACACTGGATGGGCAGCACATCCTCTGGTGGCCCAGCCACCCCTCCCAGTTTGGTGTCATCAGGAAATGTGCTGAGGGGTCACTGTCCCTTCAGCCAGGTCCTTGGTGACCATACTGAACAAGGCTTGGACCCACTGTGACTAAAATGGACTTTTTTGGACTTGTTCATCTTGGAGGTCCTTTCCGACCTCAGTGATTCTGTGATTCTAAAACTTTGAGTTTTGATTGAGGTCTTTCTGCCCAGCTGGTGGAAAACAAGGTCCTTGCTTTGGGTTTTGGTGTCACTGGGTTTAGGTTTGTGGTCCCTCCAACAGCTGTGGATCTCCATGGTTGGAATTAACCATGGCAGATGCTTTCACTGGCTGCTCAAGGGGAAAATGTAATCCTGGAGTTCCTGCTTCAACTGAAAAAGATGTGGATGGAACCAAGAGATAAGAAAATGTCATTGTTAGAGGGCTCCATCCTCACAATTCCTGTGACACTGAGGCAGTGAGGAGGAGCTGGAACTTGATCACCAGCTGATGAGCTCAGTTCCATGTTCTTCCACTGCTCCTCAAGATTTTTGTGTTTTTTGGGTTATGGGCAGTACCTTGAAGTTCTCTCATTTGGAGAAAGGAGCTGACGAGCTCAGGGAGCTGCTGCATGGGGAGTGAACTAATTTTTAGGTTTGATTTATCACCTTTCTAGATCATGAAAGCTTCCTTGCTTGCTGAGGATGACGACCTAGACTTGATTTTGGATCATTACCCTGGGAAGCAACCTGTGAAAATGGACACTTCCCAGGAGATCTGTTCTCCCAGGCTCCCCATTTCAAAATCCCAAGGACAGAAGAGATACTCAGGTACTGTGAGAAACCAACCCAACCTAACACAAGAGCTGAATTCCAATATTCCCAGGAAAAAATCCTGTTGTGTGGCAGGGGAGCTGTGTGCTGGGGTGGCTTTGGCCACCAGCCAGACCTCCCACCCAAGCTGCTCTCCCATCAACAGGGAGGAGAAAATGGGTTAAAAAAAAAAAAATGGGTTGAGCTCAACCCAGGGAGGTTGTTTGGCTGGGGACAGGAACTGGAGAGCAGGTTGGGCTTGAGGAACATGAATTTATTGCCCTATAAATTGGTTTGGGTGAGGAGAAACAAAGACAAAACGAGGCCTTCCTCCCCTCTCCCACCTTCCCCAAGCTCAGCTCCCTCCTTCATTCCTCATTCCTCTACTTTCTCCCACCCCAACTGTGGTCAGACCTTGGGGGTTCCCCTCAGCTTCCTCCTTCCCCTTGCTCCAGCTGGAGTTGTCAGCAAGAAGAAGTCCAGGACGAAAAAGTTCTGCTCTGGTGCAGGTGGGGAGGACCTCTCCTCCCCTCTTTTCTCACCTGGTCCTTACTCTTCTGGTTCTACTTCTCTTCCTCTGCCCTCTGTGGGGTTTTCTGCCCTTTTTTGGAGTCTTCACAGAGGCACCACCACCTTTCTGGGTAGGTTCAGAGGTGCCACAAACTCCCCTCGTGGGTTGAGCTGTGTCCCCTTCTCACAGAGGCCACCCCTGAACTCCACCACTGCCAAACCCTTGCAGTTCCCACCCAATAATCCCCTAACTCATGATCTGAGGGTGAAAACCCCTCCAGTAACAACACCTGGAGTTGCTTCTTGAACTACTTGGGGTGAATTACTGAGATGTTCCCATGGGGACAGCTGCAGCCCTGCTCCTGCCCCAGCCTTTGCATTCCTCCCAAGTCCTGAGGGTCAGTTCCCATCACAAACCCTGGCAGATGTTCCCACTGCCTGCTCAAGGGCTTGGAATTCCCTTTAGCATTCCACAAGTTCCTGCCTGAGGACCCCCTTGTTCACCCCCCTCTTCTTTCTTCTCCTTCCCTCTAGTTGGTGGCCTCCTCCAGTCCAAATTTGCCAACCTCCTCTTCCAGTCTCCAGCTCCTCCTCTCCAAGACCTCAAAGGACCAAAGACTTCCAGCAGCAGCCCCCCAGCTGTCACCCCTTGGTCGGCCACTTCCCCCTCAGCCTCTGCCTTCCCTCTGCCCCCCTCAGCCCCCGAGGTCCAGGTGAGGACAGTGGGGGTGCGGAGGCACCGGGGCCTGGTGCCCCTGGAGAGCTCCCTCACCCACAGGAAGGGGAAGCTGCTGATGGACATGGCCCTCTTCATGGGGCGTTCCTTTCGGGTTGGCTGGGGGCCCAACTGGACCCTCGTGCACTGTGGAGAGAGGCTGAGTGGCTCGAGTGAAACAGAAGATCCTCAGAGTGAGCTGGAGTACGGATTCCTGCCAACTCCCGTGGCTCCAAAACCGTGAGTAGCTCACCCCAGAATTGGCAGCTTGGAAGGGACCTCAAGGATCATCTGGTCCAACCCTTTGAGGCCATAGAAGTTTTCTTTCAGGATGGTTCTAGTGCATTCTCTTTTTTGGGGTTGAAAGGATCTTCATTGGAGGTGGTTACCTCTTTGAAATTCAGTTCTAATACTCCTGATCTGCAGAACATCATCTGGAGATGTCCTTCAGGTTGCTCCTTCACAGAAATCTATCTCAAAAGTGGGAATATTTTAGTAAGAGCAGTTAGTTACTTTTTTTCACAAGGAAATAGTGCTGTGAGCTGGCAAAAGGTGCAAGAAAGTTCAAAATTGTTGTCCAGGGAGCTTCTAACCTGCAGTTGGTTGAATCCCCTTGAAGAGATCTCCACTCCCTCAGAAAGTCCTTGTTTAGCTTCTCCATTCTGATGCCTTCAGTGCTCCTGGTACATAACTGGGTGACTCCATCCCTAAGCCCACCTGGAGCAGAGCTGCATGCCCTGCTTGTTTGGCCACCAAAAAAAGCTTTTTTGGATGTTCTCCAGCTGATGTGCTGAGAGGATGAGATGTGGTGAGGTGGAGCTGATGGCTTGGTGGCACCTGGAAGCCCCCACTTATTTCCCAGAGGTTTATTTGGCTCTGAATGGTCCCCAAACCATGGGACCAGAGTCCTCATACCAAGCTTTTGACTTGAACATGAGCTGAAGAGGAGGCAGCAGTGTGCCCAGGTGGCCAAGAAGGCCAATGGCATCCTGGGCTGGCTGAGGAACAGCGTGGCCAGCAGGTCCAGGGAAGGGATTCTGCCCCTGTGCTCAGCCCTGGGGAGGCCACAGCTTGAGTCCTGGGTCCAGTTCTGGGCCCCTGAGCTCAGGAAGGAGCTTGAGGTGCTGGAGCAGGTCCAAAGGAGGCAACTGGGCTGGGGAAGGGATCCAGCAGAAATGCTGTGAGGAAGGGCTGAGGGAGCTGGGGGTGTTGAGGCTGGAGAAGAGGAGGCTCAGGGGAGACCTCATCACTCTCTCCAAGTCCCTGAAAGGAGGTTGGAGCCAGGGGGGGGTTGGGCTCTGCTCCCAGGCAGAGACAAGACAAGAGGCCATGGGCTTAAGGATTTTTTCCTAATATCCAACCTAAACCTCCCCTGGCAGAGCTGAAGCTCTGCCAGGGGAGGTTTAGGTTGGATATTAGGAGAAATTCTTTGCAGAGAGGGGGATCAGACATTGGGATGGGCTGCCCAGGGAGGGGGTGGATTCTCCATCCCTGGAGGTTTTTAAGAAGGGGCTGAAGGTGGCACTGAGTGCTCTGGGGTGGTTGTGGATTAAAGGTTGGAGTTGATGCTCTCAGAGGTCATTTCCAAGCTGGGTAATTCTGGGATTCTGTCTCCCACAATTTTCCCTGGGGAGGAAGGGAAATCACTCTCTACAACTCCCTGAAAGGAGGTTGGAGCCAGGGGGGGGTTGGGCTCTTTTCCCAGGCAACTCTCAGCAAGACAAGAGGCCATGGTCTCAAGTTGTGCCAGGGGAGGTTTAGGTTGGACATGAGAAAGAATTTCTTGATGGAGAGGGGGATCAGGCATTGGAATGGGCTGCCCAGGGAAGGGGTGGATTCTCCATCCCTGGAGATATTTCCAAAGAGCCTGGATGTGGCACTCAGTGCCATGGGCTGGGAACCACGGGGGGAGTGGAGCAAGGGTTGGACTTGAGGAGCTCTGAGCTCCCTTCCAACCCAGCCCATTCTATGATTCTATGACTTTGGGTCACGTGTGACTTATCCTCAGGTTCAAATCAGGATGTGCTGGGTGCAGTGGAGACCAATTCCCAGCATTTCCACTTGGTTTTATCTTTTCCTTTTTGCCTCCAGCCTCGCGGAATCCTCGTTCAAGGTTCACGTGGAGAAGCTGAGCTTAGGGCAGCAGCAGACAGGCAGGGACAAACAGCTCTACCTCATCCCTCTGGAGATCAAGCTGAAGCACAGCACTGTGCACATGGATGAGCACTGTCCTCTCCTGGCTCCCAACCCTGGAGTTGCTGCCATCCACGACTACGCCGCATGGGTCCGGCGGGCGGCCGAGGATCCGACGGTGACAGAAAGTGAGGGGACAATCATTCTTTTCACAGGGAACATCCCTTAACTTCTCCAGGTGCATTTCCAGGTCCTCGGGAGCAGCCAAATGTGAATAAAGCAGAAAAAAAAAAAAAAATACGGTGCTGCCTCAGAGATTCTTTCTGAAAGCATCAACATCGGTTGGTTGCGTGGGGGGAGTCTTGAGCTCCTGCATTGCTTAAAATGTGAGGGAATTCCAGACTGGTTTGGGTTGGAAGGGACCTGAAAAAACATCCAGTCCCTGCAGGGACATCTCCCCCCAGACCAGGTTACTCCAAACTCCATCCAGTCTGGATGGGACAGAAATATCTTTCAAGGCTATTGTATTATCCTGAGGGGAGACCTTGTGGCTCTCTGCAACCCCCTGAGAGGAGGTTGGAGCCAGGGGGGGTCGGGCTCTGCTCCCAAGGAACAAGGGATGGGACAAGAGGAACTTTTGGCACAACTCAAGTGGTGCCAGGGGAGGTTTAGGTTGGAGCTGGGGAAGAATTTCTCCCTGGAAAGGGTTGTCAGGGCCTGGCCCAGGCTGCCCAGGGCAGGGCTGGAGTCCCCATCATCCCTGGAGGGGTTTCAGAGCCTGGGGATGTGGGGATGAGGGACATGGGGCAGTGGGGGTGGCCTGGGCAGCTGGACTGTGGTTGATGTTAAAGGTCTTTTCCACCCAAAGCCACTCCATGATCCTAAAGTTCAGTTTCTAATCTCCCCCCAATCCTCTCTCAGTAACCTCTCTGACTTTTTCCTTCCCTCCTTATAACCTGAGCCAACTCTCTCTCTCCCCACAGCCATCGTGAAGCACTGGTGCTTGACCTGGACTTTATGTGAAGCCATTTGGGGCAACCTGCAGGAGCTGGAGGGCAGCCTGGAGGAGCCCAGGGACTACGTCCTGGCCCTGGAGCGCAGGAGAGCTTTTTCCCGCTGGCTGGCGGAGACGGCGGCGCCGCGCATCGAGGAGGAGGTGACCCTGTCCCACCACAGCAATCCCATCGAGGCTGTCTTCAGCTGCCTGACTGGGAAGAGAATTGGGGAAGCCTGCAGGCTGGCACAGCAAGCAGGTGAGGTGCTGAGACCTCTTCCACTGGGATCTTGTTGAGGGGGAAAGGCACGAAGGGAATCGGAATTAAATGAGAATCGGAGTTACAAAACGGGGTGAGGGGAAAGGGACCCAAAAGCTCCTCCAGTTCCAACCCCCTGCATGGGCCGGGACCTCTCCCAGCCCAGGGTAATCCAAACCCCACTCAACCTGGTCCTGAACACCTTCAGGGATAGGGCAGCCACCCTGAAGATCACCTCATGGGCCATTCAGATGTCTTTAAGGTTCCTCTTTAAGGTTCCTTCCAACTCAAACCATTCCATGATCAAAAACTCCTCCAGTTCCAACCCCTGGATGTGCAGGGACCCCTCCCAAAGCCCAGGGGGCTCCAACCCCATCCAACCTGGGCTGAGACACTGCCAGGGATGGGGCAGCCACAGCTTCCTTGGGCACCCTGGGACAGGGGCTCATGGTGAAGAATTTCTTCCTTACTTCCAACCTCAATCTCCCCTCCTCCAGTTTGAATCCATTCCCCCATGTCCTATCACTCCCTGACATCCTAAAAAGTCCCTCAGCAGCTTTCTTGTAGCCCCCTTCAGATACTGGAAGGCAATGAATTAAATTAATTAATTTAAATTTTGAATTCTGAGAGGAATCATAGAATTGTAGAATCATAGAATGCCAGGGGTTGGAAGGGACGTCTAGAGATTGAGTCCAACCCCCCTATCCCAGCAGGATCACCTCTTGTAGCTCCCACAGAAACAAGTTTTCATGGTTGAAAACATGGGGAGAGATGGAGATTGGACATAAGGAAGAAATTCTTTAATTTCCAGGGTGCCCAAGGAAGCTGTGGCTGCCCCATCCCTGGCAGTGTCTCAGCGCAGGTTGGATGGGGTTGGAGCAACCTGGGCTGGGGGAGGGGTCCCTGCCCATGAAAGGGATGGAACTGGAGGAGCTGGAAGGTCCCTTCCAACCCAAACCCATTGTAGGATTCTGTGTCTGATTCCATGGAACAAGTTGAGGTGGGGTTGGAAATCTCCAGAGAAGGAGACTCCAGAACCTCTCTGAGCAGCCTGGGCCAGGGCTCCCTCAGCCTCACAGCCAAGAAGTTTCTCCTCATCTGGAGCTGGAACTTCCCATCTTCCAGCTCCAACCCATTCTTCCTTGTCCTGTTCCTGGGCACCCCTGAACAGAGATTGTCCCCTTCCTCTTGCCCCCCAGCCCTCAGCTCTTGATGGACATTCAGCAGATCCCCTCTCAGCCTTCTCTTCTCCAGCCTCAACAGCCCCAGGGCTCTCACTCTTTCTTCCCAGCAGAGATGCTCAAGGCCCTTCAGCACCCTCCCAGCTCTCCCTTGGCCTCTCTCCAGTAGATCCCAGTCTCTCCTCAACTGGGGAGCCCCAAACTGGAGCCAGGATTCCCAGTTTGGTCTCCCAGAGGCAGAGCAGAGGGGGAGCAGAACCTCCCTGGAGCTGCTGGACACACTTTTCCTGATGCCCCCAGGATCCCACTGTCCCTGCTGGACTGATCCTGCTTCCAGTGTCAGAGTTGGACTGGAGGATCTCCAGAACCCAATTCCCAAGAATTCCATGATCTCTGACCCAGGGGGAATTTCCTCTCCACTGGGACTCCAGGGTCTTTCTGGTGCATCTCAGGATCCCATGGGGGCACTCTGGGGTTTCTCTCCTTGCTGCTTGAGTTCATCCTGAGTGTCTGCTCCCAGGTAACCAACAACAGGAAGAGAGGAAATGGGTTGAGGTTGGATATTGGGATAAATTTATTTCCTGGAGGAGTGGTGAGGCACTGGAATGGGCTGCCCAGGGAGGTGGTGGAGTTGCCATCCCTGGAGATGTTCAAGAAGCATTTTGGTGTGGTGCTTCAGGAGAGGGTTTGGTGGTTGGGTTTTGGTTGGATTCGTTGGCTTTTCCAGCATTCATGATTCCATGATCATCTATTCAGTGATCTTCAGCTTCATGCTGGGTTTGTCAGCTCTTCTCAAATGAGAGGGTGATGCTGTATCACATTTGGCTTTTTTTATTATTATTATTTCTCCTTTCCAATATTTTTAATCAGTTATTTTTAATGCACCTGTGAAGCACTCAACACCTCTGCTAAAAACATCAATTTTCAAACCCTAACTCCCAGTGTCATCTTCACACCCATTCAAATCTTGGAGTTTCCTTTTAGTTTGCCTCCTTCCCAGGGGGAGTTTTTCCTTCATCTTCCTTTACCTTCTCCTCCCTGCCCTTATTTTGATGACTTTTGATGAGATTTTGGTTTATCCCCCCTCAGGCTCAACCCTGCAGCTCTTGGGTGATCGCATCCAGGAACCACGGAGCCGCCGCCCCTCGGGAGGAGGAGGAGGATGATGATGAGGATGATTTCAATGATTTCCCTGATCTCCCCTTGCAGGTGACCACAGGCTTGCTCTGCTGCTGTCCCAGCTGGGGGGCAGCCAGCCCCTCAGGGACCTCCTGACCATGCAGCTGGTGGATTGGCACCGTCTGCAGGCCGATGGCTTCATCCCCGAGGAGCGGCTCCGCGTCTTCGCTCTGCTGGCAGGGAAACCTGTGAGTGGGGGGCAGGGGGAGGGCTGGGGGCCCCTGGCATGGGGACACCTTGCTGGGCAGAAAAACTGGGGCTGTCCCATCCCTGGAAGTGTCCCAGCCCAGGCTGGATGGGGATTGGAGCCTCCTGGGCTGTGGGAGGGGTCCCTGCCCATGCACACATCGTGGAATGGTTTGAGTTGGAAGGAACCTTAAAGACATCTGAATGGCCCATGAGGTGATCTTTAGGGTGGCTGCCCCATCCCTGAAGGTGTTCAGGACCAGGTTGAGTGGGGTTTGGAGCACCTTGTGCTGTGGGAGGGGTCCCTGCACACCCGGGGGTTGGAACTGGAGGAGTTTTAGGTCATGGAATGGGTTGAGTTGGAAGGAACCTTAAAGACATCTGAATGGCCCATGAGGTGATCTTTAGGGTGGCTGCCCTACCCCTGGAGGTGTTCAGGACCAGGTTGGGTGGGGTTTGGAGCACTCTGTGCTGTGGGAGGGGTCCCTGCCCATGCACACATCCTGGAATGGTTTGAGTTGGAAGGAACCTTAAAGACATCTGACTGGCTCATGAGGTGATCTTTGGGGTGGCCCCTGGAGGTGTTCAGGACCTGGTTGGGTGGGGTTTTGGAGCACCCTGGGCTGTGGGAGGGGTCCCTGCACACCCAGGGGTTGGAACTGGAGGAGTTTTAGATCCTGGAATGGTTTGAGTTGGAAGAAAGCTTAAAGAGAAACTTTGAAGACATCCGAATGGCCCATGAGGTGATCTTCAAGGTGGCTCCTGGAGGTGTTCAGAACCAGGTTGAGTGGGGTTTGTGAGAGGGGTCCCTGTGGGACTGGGTGATCTTTAAGGTCCCCCATAACTCTTGGCTGTTGGACTTGGTCTTGGAGGTGTCTTCCATCCTTAATGATTCCAATGATTGATTAAACAGTGGGCAGGGTTCCCACTGGATTGTCCAGCACATCCGTGGCTGTCCAGTGCCTGAAGGGGCTCCAGGAAAGCTGGGGAGGGGCTTGGGACAAGGGCCTGGAGGGATGGGATGAGGGGGAAGGGTTTCCAGCTGCAAGAGGGGAGATGGAGAGGAGATGGGAGGGAGAACTGAGCCCTTTGCTGTCCCCTCTCCAGCAGCTCCTTGGCCTTCAGGAACCAGGGAGCCCAGAACTGGACCCAGTTCTGCAGCTGTGTCCTCCCCAGGGCAGGGCAGGGCAGAGCAGAGCAGAGCAGAACCTCCCTGAGGCTCCTGGCCATGCTCCTCTGGATGCTCCCCAAGGTTCCATGGCCCTTCTTGGCCACCAGGACACTTTGTGGGCTCCTGGTCACCCTGTTTCCCACCAGGATTCCCAGATCCTTCTCCCCAGAGCTGCTTTCCAGCAGTTCCCACCCTCTGGCCTGGCACATGGGGCTCTTCCTCTCCACGAGGTTCTTCTCCTCCTCCCAGCTCTGGTCCCCAGCCAGAGGGGGGTACCAGTGATCCCGTGGGTTTATTTTAAGCTCCCCATGGTGTGATAAGTTCAGCCCAGCTTCTCCTCTTCCTTCCTCAGGTCTGGCAGCTCTCAGAGAGGATCAGCATCAACGTCTGCTCCCTGCTGGACTGGAAGCGCTGCCTGGCTCTGCACCTCTGGTACCTCCTGCCCCCCACAGCCTCCATCTCCAGGGCCCTGGCCATGTATGAGGCTGCATTTCAGGTGGGTCCCTTGGGCTGAAAAAGAGGATTTTTTGGTCACTGAGTGATGTTCCACTCAGGTTTCTCTGAGGAGAGGTCAGGTACCCCCTGGATGTGGGGAGGATGGGATTGCACCTGGGCTCCTGATTTCTGGTGTCTCTTCCCCAGCTTCAGGGAGGAGCTCACAGCTTGGTCACTTCCCTGGGAAGGTTCCTGCCCCACAGGGGTGAGAATGAAGCCCCAGGGCTCACCGTCTCACTTGAGGAGCTGTAGACCTGCTCTTGAGGAGGTTCTGATGGAGACTTCCCACATTTCTGACAGCTAAACAACATGAGGAGGATGTTTTTTCTCAACCATACTGCCTCAACTTCTGTGTCTCATCAAGGGCAGTTTGAGGTCTTCTCCCAGGTGTTCCCTTGGCTGGTTTAGCAGAAAGTTAATGCTGTAGCATTATGCAAAACCTTGGTGGTTGTCTGCAGAGCCTTCAGCCTCTGTCTGCAGAAACACAAAAGGGTTCTGTTGGGAGAAAAAAAAAAGTGGTGAATCATTTAACTGAAGGTGGCTCAGCCACAGGAGAGTCTGGGCAGGGCAGGATCTTCTCATTGCTGGGTGCTTCTGTGATGGGAATGTTAGATGAAAAATACCCTTGCAGAAAGGTGAAGGCTTTGAGGTGAGCACAGGAACATCAAATCCCAGAGTGGTTTGAGTTAGAAGGGACCTTAAAGCTCATCAGGTGCCCCAGGGACCCCTCCCCCAGCCCAGGGGGCTCCAACCCCATCCAACCTCAACTCCAACATTCCCACCACCCCACAGCTTCTCCAGGAAACCTCTCCCAGGCTCTCCCCACCCTCACTTCTCCCTCCCAGCTCCTCTCCAGCTCCCCTCTTCCACTTGGAAACCATCTCTCCTTGGCACCTCCCTCCAGGCCCTTGCCCAAAGTCCCTCCCCAGCTTTTCCTGGAACCCCTTCAGGCACTGGGAGCTGCTCCAAGGGCTCCCCACAACCTTCTTTTGTCTTTCTCCTTTTTTCCTTTCTTTCTCTTTTTCTCTTTTTCCTTTTTTCCTTTCTCTTTTTCTCTTTTTCCTTTTCTCTTTCTTTTTCCCTTTCTCTCTTTTTCTCTTTCCTCCTCCTTTTTCCCTTTTCTTTCTTTCTCCAGTCCCAAGTCCCTCCCACTGAGGTTCTCCTCACCCAACATTCACTTTTGGTGCAGTTTTTGTTCTCATCTGTCTCTCCCACCTCTTTCTTTTCCTCAGAACACAGCAGAGAGTGAGAAATATGCCTGCTGCCCTCTGCCTCCCTACCTGGAGGACGCAGGGTGTGTGGCTGAGGATGAGGAGAATGGGGGGAGACCCCTGAGGGACATCTGCTTCCACCTGCTGAAGCTCTACAGTGACAGGTAGGGGGAAATGGGGACAAAAAGGGAACTTTGGGCAGTGTCTGCTGGAGGAGTGCCCAGACCAGGGGCACCAAACCAGCTTCAGAGTTTGCAGAAACCCCCCCCCTTTTTGCCTTCCCCTCCCTTTTTATCTCCTGCCCCCCCCTTTTTATCTTCCTCCCCCCCCTTTTTATCTTCCTCCCCCCCCTTTTTATCTTCCTCCCCCCTTAACCCCCCCTTTTTATCTTCCTCCCCCCCCTTTTTATCTTCCTCCCCCCCCTTTTTATCTTCCTCCCCCCCCTTTTTATCTTCCTCCCCCCCCTTTTTATCTTCCTCCCCCCCCTTTTTATCTCCTCCCCCCCCTTTTTATCTTCCTCCCCCCCCTTTTTATCTTCCTCCCCCCCCTTTTATCTTCCTCCCCCCCCTTTTTATCTTCCTCCCCCCCTTTTTATCTTCCTCCCCCCCCTTTTTATCTTCCTCCCCCCCCTTTTTATCTTCCTCCCCCCCCTTTTTATCTTCCTCCCCCCCCTTTTTATCTTCCTCCCCCCCCTTTTTATCTTCCTCCCCCCCCCTTTTTATTCTCTCCCCCCTCACCTTTATTTCCTCTCCCCTCCCCTTTCTTCCCTCTCTTCCCCCCCACCTTTATTTTCTCTCCTTCCTTTTTTCTCCCTGTATAAACCCCACCCCAGGGCTGCACAGAGGAAGGAACCAACCCCCCCAATCACCTCCTGTTTTTTTTCTCTCTCCCCCCCAGACACTACGACCTGGATCAGCTCCTGGACCCCCGCAGCAGCACCTCAGACCCCCTGGACCACCGCCTGAGTTGGCACCTCTGGGAAGTGCTGCGGGGTCTGAACTTCTCCCACCTCCTGCAGCAGAGCCAGGGGGTGCTCAACGTCAGCTTTGCTGCCCAGCTGGAGAGCCAGGGGCTCTGGGAGTGGGGGGTCTTCGTCCTGCTGCACGAGCCAGACACACAGTCAGTCCAACACCCCAAATTCCTCTGGGGTGATCTGGGTTGGGGTGGGAGGGACCTTACAAACTCAAGAGGTTCCTCCTCATCTGGAGCTGGAACCTCCCATGGTCAGGTTTGTTGCTCCTCTTCCTGGAGAAGCACGAGAGGCCCCTGGGCACGAGAGGCCCCTGGGCACCAGAAGCCCCTCCTGTAGGGAAGTCCTGGTGGGATGAGCTCCAGAGGTGGTGTTGGTGTTGGGCAGCAGCAGTGCCAGCTCAGGGGGGGCTCTCAGACCTTCTGCTGGCCCAGGAAGGACCCAGAACAAGCAGCCCCGTGGTTTTGGTGCTGCTCAAAGTCTGCATCCTGTTCTAGAAAGTTCCTCTTTTGGTGGTCACCAACAGGGAGAAAGAAACCATCACCTGATTGAATGTTTTATTTCCTGAGGTGCTTGGCAGGTGTGAGAAGTCTCCCCACTGCCCTCCAAGAGCAGCAGCTCCATTTCCCAGCGTAGCAAAACAGTCCTGGAATGTCTGAGGTTGTGAGGGAGCTCCAGGAAACCAGGTTTTTCCCAGCCAGAAGGATTTTTTTGTGGAGTCCCCATTCCTAGAGAGGTTTCAGAGCCCTGGAGATATGGGGATGAGGGGACACGGGGTGGGGGTGGCTTTGGTGGTTCCTGTTGGTGTTCCAGCACCCCTGGGGTTGGTCTCTCTCAGGATTTAACCCCCAATTCAGCTGATTTTGGGCTCTCTCTCCCCAGCACCCGGGAGCGGGCCGTGCGGGAGCTCCTCGGCCGTCACTGCGTCCTCTCAGAGACCCCCGAGTCCTGGGCCAAGGAAACCTTCCTGACCCAGAAGCTCTGTGTCCCCCCGGAGTGGATTCATGAAGCAAAAGCAGTCCGAGCCAGGGTGGAGGGGGACAAGCACAAGGAAGCCCTCTTCTTGTTCAAGGCTGGCCACTGGAACCAGTGCCACAAGCTGGTGGTCAGGCACTTGGCCTCGGGTCAGTCTGGGGACCCTGCAGGGTCTCATCCTGAGTGATGGGGGGTGGATGATGCAAAAGGGTGGGGGGCTGTGGGGTTTAGCAGTGACACCAAGTGACCCAACCAGCTCTGTGGCACCTGGTGAGCACCACAGTGACCCCAACCAGCTCTGGTGGCACCTGGGGAGCACCACAGTGACCCAAACCAGCTCTGGTGGCACCTGGGGAGCACCACAGTGACCCCAACCAGCTCTGGTGGCACCTGGTGAGCACCACAGTGACCCCAGCCAGCTCTGGTGGCACCTGGTGAGCACCACAGTGACCCCAACCAGCTCTGGTGGCACCTGGTGAGCACCACAGTGACCCAAACCAGCTCTGGTGGCACCTGGTGAGCACCACAGTGACCTCAGCCAGCTCTGGTGGCACCTGGTGAGCACCACAGTGACCCAAACCAGCTCTGGTGGCACCTGGGGAGCACCACAGACACGTAGAGAAGGGGAAGAGTTGATCCTCTGCACATCCCCCCCCAGCCAGAAGTGTCTCAGGGAGCAGGGGCAGTGGTGGGATGCCTGGACCCCCATCTTCTGGGGGTCTGGGACAGGGGGTGGCCTCAGCCTGTCCATGTGTAGGGCAGAAACCACTTGAGCATCTCCTGGGCATCTCAAGGAATTACAGAACCAACAGAGTTGGTCCATGACTTGATTATTTCTTGAACAAGCAATGTTCTGACCTTCCAGCAGCCCTTGGGTTGGGTTCCTCACCACTGTTCTTCTCCTCAGATGCCATCATCAACGAGAACTACAAATACCTGAAGGGTTTCCTGGAAGATCTGGCTCCTCCAGAGCGTAGCAGCCTCATCCAGGACTGGGAGATGGCAGGGTTGGTCTACCTGGACTACATCCGTGTCATCGAGATGCTCGACAGGATCCAGCAGGTAAAACCCCTGGAGATGCTTTTCCAACCCTCTCCAAGCTCCTGACACGTTCTCTGGTTTGGAGTCATCCTCTGCTCCCTGCTGGGTGCTGGTGGGAATGTTTTCCCTCAGCAAACCACCTGAAAGCAGAGGTTTGGGTGATACCCACCACACTTCAGCTCCGTGGAGCATGACCTGCTGGAAGGGAAGGAACAAAACCAGCAGGGAGCTCGTTTGCCTCTCACTCCCATCAAAGTCACCTCCAAACTTTGTTCCCCTCATCTGAGGTGTTCAATTCCAGCAGCTTTCTCAGGATGGGGCTGAATGGACCTGACAGGGGGGAAGTGGCTCTGCTCAGAGGTGCTTGACCTGAATCCCCATTTTGTTCCTTTTTCCTTTCTCAGCTGGATTGTTCCCCCTATGAGCTGGAGAGGCTGCACACCAAGGTGACCTCACTCTGCAACAGGATAGAGCAGATCCAGTGCCACAGTGCCAGGGACCCGCCTGGCCCAGTCAGGTACGGTGACACCTCTGGCCCAGCCACCAGGGGACCCACTGCCTGTCCCCTGCCTGCTCCTCAGGGGAAGATCTGCCTGCTGAGGCCAATCCCAGTCTGGGCTGGCTTAAACAGCACCTTAAAGCTCATCAGGTGCCCCCAGGGACCCCTCCCCCAGCCCAGGGGGCTCCAACCCCATCCAACCTCAACTCCAACATTCCCATTCTTTTCTTTTTTCCCCTTTCTTCTCTTTTTTCCTTTTCTCTTTTCCTTTTCTTTCTCTTTTTTCCTTTCCTTCACTTTTCCTTCCCTCTCTTTTTCCTTTTCTTTCTCATTTTCCTTTTCTTTCTCATTTTTCCTTTTCTTTCTCATTTTTCCTTTTCTTTCTCATTTTTCCTTTTCTTTCTCATTTTTCCTTTCTCTTTCTTTTTTCCCTTTCTCTCTTTTTTCCCTTTCTCTCTTTTTTTCCCTTCTCTCTCTTTTTTTCCCTTTCTCTCTTTTTTCCCTTTCTCTCTTTTTTTCCCTTTCTCTCTTTTTTTCCCTTTCTCTCTTTTTCCCTTTCTCTCTTTTTCCCTTTCTCTCTTTTTCCCTTTCTCCTTAAAACCCAATCTCTCTTTATTCCTTTCTCTCTTTTTTCCCTTTCTCTCTTTTTTTCCCTTTCTCTCTTTTTTCCCTTTCTCTCTTTTTTCCCTTTCTCTCTTTTTTCCCTTTCTCTCTTTTTTCCCTTTCTCTCTTTTTTCCCTTTCTTCTCTTTTTCCCTTTCTCTCTTTTTTTCCCTTTCTCTCTTTTTTCCCTTTCTCTCTTTTTTCCCTTTCTCTCTTTTTTTCCCTTTCTCTCTTTTTTCCCTTTCTCTCTTTTTTCCCTTTCTCTCTTTTTTCCCTTTCTCTCTTTTTTCCCTTTCTCTCTTTTTTCCCTTTCTCTCTTTTTTCCCTTTCTCTCTTTTTTCCCTTTCTCTCTTTTTTCCCCTTTCTCTCTTTTTTCCTTTCTCTCTTTTTTCCCTTTCTCTCTTTTTTCCCTTTCTCTCTTTTTTCCCTTTCTCTCTTTTTTCCCTTTCTCTCTTTTTTCCCTTTCTCTCTTTTTTTCCCTTTCTCTCTTTTTTCCCTTTCTCTCTTTTTTTCCCTTTCTCTCTTTTTTCCCTTTCTCTCTTTTTTCCCTTTCTCTCTTTTTTCCCTTTCTCTCTTTTTTTCCCTTTCTCTCTTTTTTTTCCCTTTCTCTCTTTTTTCCCTTTCTCTTTTTTTCCCTTTCTCTCTTTTTTCCCTTTCTCTCTTTTTTCCCTTTCTCTCTTTTTTCCCTTTCTCTCTTTTTTCCCTTTCTCTCTTTTTTCCCTTTCTCTCTTTTTTCCCTTTCTCTCTTTTTTCCCTTTCTCTCTTTTTTTCCCTTTCTCTCTTTTCCTCCCCCCCCTTTCTCTTTCCTCCCCCCCTTTCTCTTTCCTCCCCCCCTTTCTCTCTTTCCTCCCCCCCTTTCTCTTTCCTCCCCCCCTTTCTCGTTCCTCCCCCCCTTTCTCTTTCCTCCCCCCCTTCTCTTTCCTCCCCCCCTTTCTCTTTCCTCCCCCCCTTTCTCTTTCCTCCCCCCCTTTCTCTTTCCTCCCCCCCCTTTCTCTTTCCTCCCCCCCTTTCTCTTTCCTCCCCCCCCTTTCTCTTTCCTCCCCCCCTTTCTCTTTCCTCCCCCCCCTTTCTCTTTCCTCCCCCCCTTTCTCTCTCTTTCCTCCCTTCACCCCAGGGGGTCTCCAGGGGGTTCCAGTCCCCTCCCTGTACCCCCAGGACAGTTCCCCCTCCCCAGGCCCCGATTCCCCCAACCCATCCCGCGACCTCTGCTCCGACTCCGGAGGTTCCTCCCAGGTTCTGGGGCAGCCCCAGAGCTCCCTGCCCTCTCTCTGCAGACATGGCCAAGCGTTTGGCCAACCTCCTGCGGGTGGTGCTGAGCTTGCAGCAGAGCCCAGAGCCCCTCTCTGACTCCACTCCCGAGCTCCAGCGGCTCCCCCTGCGCCTCCTGGCCCCGCACATCGGGCGCCTTCCCATGCCCGAGGACTACGCCCTGGAGGAGCTCCGCAGCCTCACCCAGTCCTACCTGAGGGACCTGACAGTGGGCACCCACTGAGACCCCGCGGGCCCCCACGCCCTCCTGCACCGCCCTGTCCCTCATCTTCACCGGTTCTGAGACCTTTCCCTGGGGCCTGAGGGCGCAGAAACCTCTGCGGCCACCCGCGTGTCTCCGGGGAGAGGTCAACCACCAAGGGACCTCCATGGAGATGTCAACCACCAAGGGACCTCCATGGAGATGTCAGCCACCCAGATTTGGAGATATCAACCACCAAGGGACCTCCATGGAGATGTCAACCACCAAGGGACCTCCGTGGAGATTTCAGACTCCCCGGTGCCTCCATGGAGATGTCGACCACCCAGATTTGGAGATGTCAACCACCAAGGGACCTCCATGGAGATTTCAGACCCCCAGGTGCCTCCATGGAGATGTCAGCCACCCAGATTTGTTTGGAGGTGTCAGCCACCAAGGGACCTCCGTGGAGATTTCAGACACCAAGGGACCTCTATGGAGATTTCAGACCCCCAGGTACCTCCATGGAGATGTTGACCACCAAGGGACCTCCATGGAGATGTCAGCCACCCAGGTTTCTCTGTGGATATGTCAGCCACCCAGGTACCTCCATGGAGATGTCAACCATCCAGGGTTATCCATGGAGATTTCAACCACCCAGGGTTCTCCAAGAGAGCTCTCAACCACCCACGTGTCTCCATGGAGATGTCAGCCACCCAGATTTA